>NW_025955222.1:0-55709 GCF_022376445.1 Fomitopsis serialis | reverse complement strand
TCTTCCAGAGGGTTCCGTACAAAGAGTGTTCCGGAAAACAACAAGTGCTGGTCGTCTGAGGACCAGGAGCGAGAGCAATCAATATAAGTATCGTGTGCTGAATTGCCGCACAGGGCGATCTCGATGGATCTGGTGTCGGCGTGTGCCGAGAGAGCGAGAGGAGATCAGTCGGGCTGTCCTCGCAGACCGCATCGAGCACTCTGTCCGTTCCACATCTTTCGAGCGTGTCGAAACCTGTGGATGTCTCAGCAAGCAGCCGTACCTAAGCCTACGCTCCAGGGGGTCCGTATCAGAGCGCGGAAAGGTGCTGTCAAAGCCCACGCCAAACACGAACCTACGAGTACGTCCCGAACCATCTCAGATCTGAGAATACAACCTCACCTCTGTCGCTAGCCTTCAGAGACCAACTGTACAAACACCTCGAGACCGTCCCGGCGACCGATTTTGAGGGAATCACCAACAAGCTTGTTCAGGCCGGATCCACGCTCGAGTATCTCAAGTATGCAGAAGCCCTCTTCGAGATCCTGCTCATTGGCGGGCTGTTGCAACCCGGCGGCAACTACCTCGACGACGGCGCACCACCTTCCCCATTCTCCGTTCTCAAGCGAAGGAGCCGGTGGAGGTGGCTGACATAAAGCAGTATGTCGACGTCCTGAACAAGTTGATTAGGAGGTAAGCTGTCTCCACCACAATGAAGGCCAGAGTGACTGAGGCCGCTTGCAAAGGTACAAATATCTGCAGAAACCTCTGGAAGAGACATCTCTCCCTACTTTGCTCCAGTACATCAACAGATGGACCGATGTCCAGCGGGATAAACTCGCTCTCGCGATCGCCCTTATAATGGCCCAAGGCTTGGCCAGTGCGAGCTGCCTGCAAAGTTTGGCCAAGGACCACCTCGTGAAGAATGGTGCGTGTGATACACCAGTATGCGTGCTCAACTGACATCGTCACTTATGTAGACGTTGCTATCAACGTCGTCACCACCGTCTTCCGTGGCTACCTCTCGGAACAATCCATGGATCACCTCGCGGCCTCGTTGAAGCGCGGCGGAATCAAGGATTTGCTGGCGTTTTTCCCTGATAACAAGCGCCAGGACAAGGTACTCGACGACCATTTCCGCAAGGCTGGCCTGGCGCAAGTCGCGGACTGGTGGACCAAGCGTCAGTATGCTTCTATGAAGGAGGACATCATCAAGACATTGCATGAGATGCTGGAGCACGAGACTCCCTACGATGAGGTCAGTCAAGTAGATCTACACAATTATGACCTCGTATTCATTGCGTTTCAGATCGTGGCTGCTATTAGGAGCCGCCAGGAGGAACGGCCTCTCCCCGAGACTGAGTTGATTCAGTGCATTTGGCAAGCACTCGTCAAGTCCATCGAGTGGTCGGCGCGCCAGGACCAGAACGAGGCGCTCGCCATCCGCGAGATTACCGTAAGCCGTAATTCCCTGGGTCAATAAACCCCCTAGATCTGACCGTCACCGTCATTCAGAATTTCACCGCTATCCTCGAGCCTTTTTGTAACGGTCCCAAGACGGAGGTTGCTCTCATCAACACCGTGCAAGTGTATTGTTATGAGGATACGCGAATCATAAAGGCATTCCCGCAAATTTTGAAGGTATGGGTAGTACTGCCTTGGGTCGGCACCAGTGCTAACTAGCGACGACTCCAGGTGTTGTACAACAAGGACTGTATCTCTGATCAAGCTATTATCTATTGGCACCAGAAGGGCGCGAAGCCTCAAGGCAAGCAGCACTTCCTTCAGGCGACGCAGGCGCTCGTGAAGGTGATATATTCGTCTGATGTCTCATTATGTCTGCTCACACTGCATGGTGCCACTAGTTCTTGCAGCAACAAGAGGAGAGCGAGGAAGAGGAGTGAACGTTCGGCAATCGGTCTGTGGTATCGCCACTATTACTGGTAATATAGACGGTGTCGGAATCATTGCAGTGTATCCAACTGGTATTAACAATTTCTATGAGTACATACATCACGTACATGCACACATGTACAACGACAGTTCGGCGGCGCAACGCTCCACCACAAAAGTACAACGACAGAGGCGGATGAACATACGAGAAACCGTTACTTTAATGATATGGGCTACCTGAGTGAAGAAAACCATCTCAAGGCGTATTCAACACCGTTACCACGCTTCTGGCATCGGAGGAAAATCGCCCATCCAACCGCTCGAATGGCCCACTTGCAAGAACATGCCATCAGACCCATTCGATGGCAGCCCAAGGTCCGTCAAGCTCTGTAGAGCAACACACAGGTTACACCAGGGACGACGCACGAGCGACTTCAATGCACACCTGTTCTTGCAACCAGACTGGTATAGCCGACGGACTGAACATCGCCCGGTCATTTGGCAGCGAGCCGGGCAGCATACCGAGCTCTTCCACGGTGAAATGCAGTTGCGGCATGATGGCTGGGTCAATGAACGAAGGCGGCGCCATCATATCATGCCCTCCAGGCATTCCGGGCGGCCCCATGGGCGCCGTCAGACCCAGCTTGCGTTTCAGGCTAGCTAGCATGACGCGGAGCGTCAGCGCATATCTACAAGGTTGGTCAGCATTATTCGACGCGGAAGCACCGAGAGCCGCACCTTTCAGCAGCTACTTCAGACAACAGCTCCGCCAACTGTTCAACCTGCATAGTAATCGCTGCGAGGTCCAATTCCGCTGGGTATAGGTTGGCCATCTTCAGCAGGAAGAGGCCGGAGAAAGCAGCCGTCACGAGGCTGTCATGCACTGAATAGCGCAGAGCAGCCCTTGATGACGTGGTCAGTCCAGGTACGTCGGATGTCACCAAACCTGCGCTCTCACCTGTAGGTAGGGGAATTGAGGAGGTTCGAGAGACAGGCAGACGCGGCGTCCTTGGCCTGGAAGGCCAACTCCCGCTGCTCGAAAGGCATCTTCTCCCAGGAGGTGCCACGAAGGGCGACGCAAACAAGCCATAATTTAGCGTAATGAAGCTCGCCGGCGAGGATCTTGCGCGGCAACGCGTCTTCATCCATCGTTGTTCCTGTACCGAGGTCAATAACAGAAGTCGTACGCTCATCTGTTATGGACGCACGATGAAGCTCGTCGCAATCTTGCCACCACTTGTCCAAGGCAATATTCGCCCGACGAATGAATGCTAGCGTGTTGTGATTCACCTGCCCGTTCAAGGGCGACAGAGTCTCGTATATTTGGGCTAGCCAAGAGAAGTCAGTGATATGTTCTGAATTTCAGAGTATACTCACTCTTCTGGGCGATCAATTCCACTTGCGATATAAGACGGACGTCAGTTATCGAGGCCATAGGGTGTGCCAAGAGTAAGCGGCAATGCTTGATGGAACTCTCATCCCGCAGGACTACTGGACGCCCTGTCCCAAGGCTCATTCTGGATCCGACGAAGTGAGCGAGATATATCACTGAGTTGATGTATGCGACGTACTGGTGGTCAAACCAGTAAAGGCAAAGCCAGATACGAGCAGATACAACTACAAATTGATCAATAACCAGACAACATGGCGCCAAGAAACAACATACCTAGGTTGCGTTCTTCCTCTTCTGTCCGCTTCTTCGAACTCTCGGAGTCAGCTAGCCTTTCCAATGCTCGATGTAGCCCAAGATCGAGGGCCATACGCATGGCATGCCCACTGGGCAGCCAGCCATTCGTGCTCCAGGCAGCGAGGAGCAGCATACCTAGGAGACGATCAATTAGTGCGAGCATCGGCTGATACAACACCACAAGCCATACCCTGCACCGCCTCCTTCCGCACAACGGGACCGAAGAGAGTCGATCGTGCGATGCCCTGGGCTTCCTCCAGGCATTTGTAAAATGTAGGACTAAGCGGACCAGTCCCGCTGCGAATCTTGCCGGCTATCGCAAGTATGGCGTCAAAAGTCCATGGCGTACGCTCTTGCAGGGCCTCATATGTATCATACGTAGGGTCGAAGCAAGGAATGAAGTAGTGGCAGCCGGAGAAGAAACTGGTGGCGCGGCTCAGCGATGTGATGAACGACTGATACACGGGAACTGCTTACATATGGAATAGTTCTCTTGCTTCGTTGTCAGACACGAGACCCTGGCAGAGTATGTCAACTCAGAGCCCACATGGCATGATAGCGAAGTATAACCACCTTCTCGACGACATGAGGGAATGCATTTCGCGGCGTGGGCTCAGCCTTCTTTCTCTTCTTCATACTAACATCACGTCAATATTCCGGCTAAGAAACTCGGACGCGTGACATGACACACCGAGGCGCAGACGCAGAAGGCGCAGCAGCAGCTTCAGCGGCAGCGTTCGCTAAGCCCTGTAATGCCTCAATAGGTGCATTCAACGTGGCCCTTGGAAGCGTGTCTTCGGACTCGTCATCTGATGACGGTGCCGTACTTGGGACGATACCGTAGGTCGCATATTTGTGTGGCTAACGACAACTCAGCCACAATACCAGTTTCTGCAGTGTCTCAAACGCACCGGGGGCGCAAAGCCGGGCAGTGGCGGAAATGACCTGTTCTGTCGCGCCGGCGGTCCGTCCGAAGGTCCGGGGGATCCGTACATGTCGACGCCGTTGGCACGGATCGGCGGTATGGCGGACGGCCCGCCATTTGTGTAGACAGAATGCTGCATTAACGCGGCAGTGGCTTGACCTTGCTGTTGTATCGCAGACAAAATACGGTCGAGCGACGACTGCATTCCAATCATTTGGCTTTGCATGACCTACAACAAGACCTTCCATTCAGCTGGCTAACAGATATCCTACGCGTGTAAGTGCGTACAAGATATTGACCCTCCAGTCGCGAGAGGCGTCTAGTAGATTAATGAAGATGGTGTAGGGAAGCCGATGCACTGTCAGGAGACGAATCAAGTTGATGGACGAGGGCTTACTCGATGCTAGCACCAGACAAGACTTGCACATTTTTCTTTTCTGGCTTTTCGAAGACGCAGGGAGTACCACTCAATTGGCAACGTCGACAAGGTGCCTATGCAGCCCGGGCCGGGCGGAGAGGGCGGGCCACGAGCGGGCAGTGAGGACGCGGCAGGACGACAGATGGACAGCACGCACCTCTCCCTCACACCTGTTCTTTCCCTTACGGCAAGCAGTGCAGGCCCGCGCGCCCCGCTTGGGGATATGAGCAGGCGACGCTGGCGAGATGCCCTGGGCCGAACCACCTTCTTGAGGCGAATGGGCCATTTCCGAGCGCTGACTGCTGATCGTGAAGGACGTCCGGCGGCGTTTTCCCGTCGTCGGCTCGTACTCGTTCGACGACGTGGGTGACAGAGACATCGTTGCGGACAGCGAGGAGGAGGTCGCCGCGATCTTATTAGATCCCGCCTGCGAGCCCTCCCGCTGACCACCGTGGGAACAAGCGGCCGTGGGCTCCCGATTCGAGCGACACGTCTTGATAGGTCTTGATGCAGCCACACCGCTCCCCGCCACCTGACCCCCTCGCCCACCCCCCATCTCTTCTATCCTTCCAGACCGCTCGGAGCCTATCCTATAAAATGAAAATGGATGCGCTCGCTGTAATGGTGTCCGCAGTATTAGGGCAACTCGTTGTGAGGCCCGTTCTGCACATTCAGCGCAGGAATAATCCACTCCATCGGCACTCAGGCTTCACACAATGTCTGCATCAAATTCACATCAATCTGTGTACTTCGGAACATACTACTCAGGGCTGTCTCGGTACTCAGCGCTCAGCGGTCAGGTCAATCCTGCTTTCATCGTCTAGCTCATTCCGGATCGCTCAGGCACGGTATGCTTCCAGCGCGAATACGGGGGCTCCCTCAAAAACCGTCTGCGGTCCACTTCGCACTCTTTCATCGTCCGTTGAGAGAACTTTCATTTCACATCTTCGTAGACACGGAGTGCCGCCTGTCTCCTTCACTAAATGTCTGTCTTCCGGAAGAGGTGGAGTCCCTAGGGTACGTAACACCTCCGTAATCTTTCTCATTGACTGGCATAGGCTGACGGCTCATTGGATGCCTGAGAGCCCTGACTCAATCACTGCAATACTACTACTGCCATGGCTGAACACACTTACATAAAGGTAGCATGGATATGCGCCACTCATGCGCCCTCTACCTGGCCCGTCTCATAGGTGGCTACTAGGCACCTAACAGACGGTTCGAACTTCGACATTATCTCAACTTGCCGTTTTGTTCGCACGGAGCCTTTCGCTTTTGGCCTCAGGTTCTGCGTAGTAGTTCCATGTCTACCTCTATTTAACCCCTTCCGCATCCTCCAGCCCGCCGGTCCTTTCGCTCCATGGGTTCTAACGCCGCAACCCTGCAACGACTTGCATATGTCCGACGGACGAGCCTATGTCCACCCTGACGAATGCTTGTTACTTCCGACAGTTGCTAACACCACATCGCTATGTCGGACCGACCGACATCTACCATGCCCAGTATGCACGTCGTCTCAGGTCGTCTCACCCTGGTCCTTGGCCGGAACGGCGCGCCTGACTGGCTATAGTGCAAACTCTCCGGCATGCTAGCCAAAATCCACAATTTGACACGCGTATGCTCGAGGACCGGCACCCTCTATTAGTGTTCGTCCGGCGTCCATCACTGTATACGATGTGATTTGAATCGTGCGTAGATGACGATGTGTAGTGTTTCATTTGTAAGGCGGACACCGGCAGGGCCAGCGTCGACGTCCTCATACCGGGCCCTGGCTAATCTTCATGAGAGGTGTATGCCGCGTTACGACAGATGACATCCGCAGCATTGTATCTGCATGCGAAGTGCACAGAGTCGACGTTCCTGTTCAAATGAGATAATCGTCTCAAGAGGATAAAGAACAGGCGTAGACTATCTCTCCTTGCAGACCATAAGAGCCGACAAGCGTCAGACCGCCCATCGCGACTACCATTTTCCACATGTCGGGATTTCCAGATTAGGCATACACAGCCCGTAAAATCATTCGTGGGAAGTTAGTCTCCCCTAGGCAGACCGTAAATGCGACCTCGTTGAGTGGGGGGCCCGGGGAGGGCGGTCGTATTTGGGTTTCGCTACATAAGGTGTTCCAACGCATCAAGTAGTATGTACTATAATGGTTCCCAGTATGCCACGCGGATTCACGGACCAGGAGTCCCAACGCTCGACTGGCCGTCGGATTGGGATGCACAAATCGCTATCTGAGATGCGGCATTTGCCGGAGGCACCTTTGACAGGTGTTCACCAGGAGAGCCGACATCCTTCGGTACAAGCTGAGGAAGGCACTGACAGCGGACAATGCTCGCTGCCGTTACGCGAATGGCTGTTGCCTGCGGTGTTGCATATATGCTGCCCACTGGCAACCAGTGCAGACTGCGTTTCAGGGACCGTCTTGTGGGCAGGTGTCACTGTCACGCATCTCTCTCAACGATCGTCTCGTGTATACCGTGAGATTAGGGTCGCAGATGGTATATACACGGTAGGATCATCGCGGTCAGACGATATGGTATGCGTTCGAGTCGCCAAACAAACGAAGCCAGCAAAACAGATACACAACACAGCAGCAGCCAAGACTCGAACCCGTCCCATAGAAGTTCCACCTACGCCGTAAAGGATCATCACGTCATGGCCTATATATCATTGTACAGATTACCCCTTCGCATTGACGACCGCGAGCCCGATCGAGCACACGATGGCCATCAGCGGGGAAAGCAGGTACGAGATCGTCAAGTACCCCGCGATCGGGCCCTGGTCGATGTCCACCAGCTCCGCCACGCTCACGAGGAGCATCGCGGACGGGCCGGCCGGGATCAGTATCAACAGGAACCTGGTCACATTAAGAATACATCAGCATCGCCGTGGAGGGGGGGGAGAGGGTAGGGAAGGACGCACCAGACGAGCGGGTCGTTGACGTACCAGCCCTTGCCGGCGGTGAGGTAGACGAAGAGCACGCCGAGCGCGGGCATCGCGAGGAAGCGGACGAAAAGGACCCAGATGGTCTGGAGGACGCGCGGCTTGGTGGAGTGCACGAGCGCGAGCTCCGCGCCGACGATGAACGTCTGCAGGACGACGCTGGTGGACGTGTGAGCGCGGCACCGGGAATATACGGGGGCGGTACGTACAAGATGTTGCCGAGGTTTTTGACGGTTTGCGTGATGGCGGGGTATAATGCACCGTCTGTATTGAGGAAAGCTTTGTGCAGGGGTGTCACGAGCTGCAGTGAGTACGCTTGAGCACTTGCTCTCCGCAGACAGTGCATCATATAGAGGAAAACGTACCCCGAATATGAGCGCGATGATAGCACCGATGAGGGGCGGGCTCATGAATTCCACCACCGCCCTCAAGGGCTTTTGCGCAAACTTGACACGCTTCGGCCAGTGATAGTCTGGCACATCCTCGATGGGGCCCAGTGCACCACGCCCGTCGATCTCATCTCTTTCCTCCTCGCCCTCCTGGTCGTCCAAAAGCCCGACGCGCTCCGGGTTCTGTGTGATAGGCAAGGTTCTGCCTGGCCCCGGATGGAGCGTCCCAGGACCACCGTCTTGCTTGTGACCGTCATCCAGCCGAAGAACGGACGGCGCGAGCTGGAAGGTGACGACCTGCTGCACGATGGCGTTGAGCAAGAGAAGCGACTGGGCGCGGCTGAGCGTTTCCTTGAGGCCGTCGTCGCCTCTCGAGAGCTGGGAGAGCACCCCAGTGGTTTCGAGACTTTGAAGCAAGAGCAGCGGGAGGGCGTTCGAGTTTGGTCGACCGCACGCGATGATGGTCCAGTGCTTGAAGTTGAAGAGCCATTGACCCGCCCAGCCAACCAGGTGCCCGACAATGGTAGATATGAGACCCCAGAGAGGTATGATCCAGTAGCGGGAAAGTGAGGAGACGGTCAGCTCCGGACCCATCTGCACGATGAGGAGGCATGGGAGGAAGAGGGTTGTGCAGAGCCTGGAGATCTGCTTGACGGTGGAGCGGTTGAGTAGTCCGTGACGAGCTGCGACATAGCCGGCGAAGCAGGTGAGGAGAACGGACACGGTACCCTGGAGGGCTCCGAGTAACGTTTCGGCTACCGAATGTTCAGAAGACATCTGCAGAAATGAGGTCAGAAATTGAGAAAGGGAGATGGACCACTGGACACGGACTGCTGGAGGGCTTGGCCAAGCCAAGGTCTACGCAGGGCTCGAAAGGCGGAGCAGCGACAAGACATGGCCGTGGATTTGAGGTGGGGCCGCCGCATTGTCAGCCACCGTGGAGTGTGGCAAGTTGCACTCGCACTGGCAGCCACCCCCGCATGCGTCATCTGTCCGAGCGCTTGGACAAGCGTCTACTGTACTTACTCCCAAGTAAGTTACTCGTCCAAGTGCCTGTGTTGCAAACTCGAACAACACTGAATCTGAACTTGCACCACCAATTCATTTGAGATAAAGGGTAGGACGCGCCCAAATGGAGGGAAGAGGGTCAGAGTAGCATTTGGGATCGTGGCAAATACAGCAACAGACTTCGACGAGACAACTCCTACAATTCGAAGTCTGCGCGGAACTGCACACCGCCATAGACCACATGAAGCCACTCGCGCGACGACACTGAACAGCGTCCACGACCCTCTCCCCCATTTTCTCGTTATATCAGCCCTCCCCTCAGCTCGCGGCGGTCATCGCTGCGCTCCGTACGCCGCCGAACCACGCCAATACACCAAGGACAATACTACCGCGGAATAGTACCAATCCTTGGTCCAGGCGCTCCGTCTGGCGTCGCATCCACGCTGAGTCGACTCCTTACGTTGAGCCTCGGAGAAGCGCTGTTGCATCCCTTCCCGTTACGCCTATACAGGTCGGGATGCCCTCCAGCCTTGGAAAGGCCAGAGGTTGGTCGACATGGATTACTGACCTGCGGATATTGCTTAGCGGCGAAGATGAGGAAGGGCACGAAGGGACGCTTACCCCTGTCGACCAGTGGACACTACACGACATCATCCTCGCGGACACGTCCTCGGCCAGTCGAAGACGGACGATCCCAAAAGCCACTGCAGCACGGGCGTACCACAGCGAGGCGATTGCCCCCCTCTCCCTCGTCACCCCTCGTCACCCCTCCTTGTTTTTGGCTTTTCTCGATGATAGCAACTCTCCCCTCGGCTCTCGGCGGTCATCGCTGCGCTCCGTACGTCGTCGCCCCACGCCAAGGCACCGCTAACGGCCCGCGAGACCAGCGTTGATCCAGGCGCTCCGTTCGACGCCGTAACCACGACAATGCGACTCCTTACGTTGAGCTTTGGGGGAGTGTTGTTGTCCTTCCTCGTGACGCCTATCCGAGTCGGGACGCACTCCGAGACAGGTCCCGGAGGTCGGTGACCATGGAGAACTGACCTGCATCGCGGTGAGATTGACAGTATGGTATTCATGTATTGGTCGTACTCACCCATGTTCGCCAGTGGGATACTACACGGGTTGGAATCCGTGGACGCGTCTTCGGCCAGTCGAAGCCGGACGATCCCGAGAAACACCACAGTGCCGCGCAGGCCCTGCAGCGAGGCGATTGTCGACATATGTGTCGACGGGCAAATACACGCGGTCGGACGGGACAGTTTGTCTTCGTCCGACCCCGTGTTGAGCGTGCGTCGGCCTCCCTTGTCCTGGGTCGATCGCTTCAAACGCCTGTCAGCCACTTCCGTCTCAGCCACAGGATGGAAACGCGCACCTCCGCTTATGTAGAGCAGACCTCGTTCACAGCTTGTGCGGTGCGCGAGGAAGCTCAGGGGAGGTCTTTTGCCTCCCGTTGGATGTCCTGGGTTACTTGATTTGCAGCGCTCCTTCCGTCCGCATTTGCGGTTCAGAACGCGAAAGCGCGCCGGAGGGATTTTCCCTCGGGCGCGCGGTGGCCTGCTGGAGTCGGATGAGACCAGAGGCTGCACCCCGATGACCGTATACATGGTTCGGGATGCCTGCCCGGAGGCTTGGGGGCGTCCGGGCGGTAGACAGCCGGCTAGGCGTTTGGCACCAGTGGGCTGGGGTGGATTGCGAGTCGCAGAGAGGATGACGAGCATGGCAGCTCGAGGTCGTCTGTTGAATCGAATCGCGGTGGTTTCAACACGTTGTGAGCATACCGGGCAAGGTGGGTCGGCACGGATCACTGGCTGCCCTGCAAGGTGGTTGAGTCTGTCGTTGGGTAACACTGGGTAATAAGCAAGATCGTCACGCACCCATATAGATATGTGACTACCAGCTAGAATCCGTGGGACGCGGGGCGACCAAGACTACGAAGGGGAACATGAAGCTATATGTCCTGCCTTCGGCCAGTCGAAAAAGCAGCCATCGACCGAGAGGCTTAAGGATGACTTGCTACTGGCCGACGTCAGCCGCCGAAACGAGCAATTCATAATGCGTGCACTAACCTGAACAGCCAGAGACAAATATAAGAGCGGGTACTCAGTGACTAGCAGACCGAGTGTCAGGACCGCCGAAACAGAGAACTAATAGCAGGCTTACCTTGACTATGGCTGGGGTGAACCTTGCCTGTACGCAGAGGATGGTAGAGAACGAAGGAGCCCGGGGTGCAAAGGCGCACACCGGTGGGTTTATATGCCCTGCGGGGGAGGCTGGCAGACATCTCGATCCTGTCCGCGTCAGCCGCCTCCGGCCCCCTCTAGATGTCAGCCTCTCCGTGTGCGTCCGAGTGGTGGCTGTCACGGCAGAAATGAGTACGTTGTACGCCTGCGAAGTCCCTGAAGAAGTTTAATATCAGCAGAAGGAAAGTTGGTAGTACATCCAAAATTGGGATCTGTTGCCCGCTCGCAGTCTCCGATGTGCCGTGTACCGTCAAAATGTCCACAGAAGCACGTGTATCAGCCGTGGCGATGGAAGCCCTATGTCAAGAGTAGGTACAGAAGGGTGTCCGTGTATTCTACGCCCGAGGTTCTCTGCTATCATAGGCCAGCTGTCCTAGAGACCGTTTGAAAAATCCGATGCTGAGGATGGCACATACGTCATCCTAAATGGCGATCTGCACATAGTAACCGAGGGTGCACTACTTCAAGTTCAAGCTACTCGCCAGTGCATCCTATATTCTCGTGAAGGGATCAGCCATCCTGTCATCTCGCTCCAAAGCTGGCGCACTTCTCACCAACACGTCATGTCAGACGTGGACGTAGTCAAGCCCTTCCACTACTCTCGCAGTATCACCAATTTCCCCCGCTTGTGCAATTCCCCGAAGACGCGCTGCAAGCCGCTCGGGCTCACATCCTCGGTGCTGATTGTCTTTGCGAGCAATGAGAAGCTCAGAAACTTCATTTCCACTCTCTCCAGGCAGTGAAAGACATTGCAATCCAAGACGTCCGCCAGGCGTTCGAGGTCTTTGTGCTGGCGAGCAAAGCCTTCTATGGATATCGTGACGAGGTCAGAGGGCGCGCACGACAGTACCGCGGCAACCCATAGGACCGACTGGTGGGCACTGAAGTGTACGTGTCTCAGTGCAGAGCATTGCTTCAACAGGTGCTTGCACCACTGGGGGGATTCTGTGATTGTGACGAGGAGCATGACTGGGACAGATCGGACATGGATGCGGGTGAAGACTTACCCTCATCTTGACACAAAGTAGCGTCCCACACTTCCAGCCGCAGTGTATTCAAGGTTTCTGCCGCATTACTGTCGCTCAACAAGGCGTTGAATGCCTTGAACTGCGTTTCGTCGTCTAATTTGATCCTCAAGTGATGCAAGGGTGACGATAGCAAGTAGGGATAGGCAGCGACGTTCGGACAGCGCTGTACATACAGCTTACGCACGTTGAATGCGCAGACCGCCCTTGATTGACTCGGATGTCCCAGGGGAGACACGGTGTCTGGCATACCGATGGCCCCGATATCGAGTTCCCTGGCGTTAGGCATGGAGGCTAACAAGAGGGGCAGGTCATCCACCGCATCGAACCATATACCCCAAAGGACCAGCTTCGAGACGGTAGACATTTGCGGCAGCACGAAACTGTCCGCACACGGAAAAGTGCCGGAGAGTGCCAAGAGTCGCACGTTCGGAAGGTGGTCGAGGATCGTCTCAAGGAAGCAGCAGTTTGGTGGAGATGGTGCATTGGCGAGATTGAGTTCGAACCTGCGTATGTAGTACCCGATGTATGGAGAGGCATCCAGGAGCTTAGAGAGCCTTGCAAGATCGCCTGAATCGTGGATCATAATGGAGTGGAATAGTTGAGCGCGGCTGATCGGAAGCCACGCACGGCATGTTAGGCTACAGCTTCGGAGGGTGTGCCAATCAACTCCTCGGGTGAGCGAGCAGACGATCATGTCGACGATCTCCTGTGGGAGAACGGGTACGCGGCGTCGGCATGCTCTCTTGCGAGTCGGCACGGCCTGCAACAGCCTTGCGCTGTATGTGTTGATGAGAGCCCAAATCTTGTAAAATGAGGCCGGCAGCCTTAGCTGCAGTTGATCTCAGTATTGCAGCTTGGTAAGGCTGTAAGCATGATCCACCGACCTTTGATGGCTGCCTCCTACTACTCTGAGTGCTTGTCGAGCTTGGATCGCACTAGTCACAGTGCGGACCGATACTTCAGTACTCAGTACTGGCAGTACGTTGACGTCGAATACAAACTTCAAGCCTCTCTCTACCACCGAACTGGGGGTTGAGCCCGGTGGCCACTGTTCGGCTGGAGAGCGTTGTATCATACGAGGTGCCAGTGGTACTAGGTACTACTTGAGCTTGACTCAGAGTAGCTTGAGTACTTGAGTATCGGCCCGGGCCGAAGATAGCCACATGAGCGCTACTTAGCGTATGTACAGCGACAGCCCAGGCGCCCACCACTGACCAGCACCGTAAGCTGCGAGTTCGTCACCGTCAATCGAAATCACTAGACAGATGGTACGATACACTCCCAAGCCCAATGTTTCGGTTTAGACCGGTTTCTTGCATCAACGTTACAGAGCATATCATGTTCTCGCGGCCACCAGTGTTGTGAACAGCGGAATCGAAAAAAAGTGAGAATTCTACCAGTACTTATTTTATCACTACCAAGGCAGCTTCGTGCCGTCCCAGGCATAGTATTCAACCGCGTTCTCGAGCTTCGCTACTCGGAAGATCTTCAGACACCCTTCAGCGGACTCCGCGGGTGGCAGCTTCCGTGTGCTAGGAGCGTGTTGCGCTATCCAGTCCTCGACATGTCCACCCATGTCTGTGTCAACCCAACCTAAAGCAGCTGTAAGCAGAAGAAATCCGCAGTCGGATTCCACCCTCATACCTGGATGGACGACGACAACGGTCACACCTTCCTCCTTCAGAAGCGCACCCCACTTACGTCCAAGCCTACGTGGGAACAAGCCAGTTAGGACAAAACAACGTCGCGGCCGTCTGTGAAAGACAAACGCACATATTCAGAGCCGCCTTGGTGAGAGAATAGCTATCACTGCACCCAACGAACATAGGTGCAATCTCTAGAGACCCGAGGCATGATGACACTAGCATCACCTTCTTCTCAGTGCCTCTACGGATCAGCGGAAGGAATTTCTGTAGCAAATACAACGGAGCCGCCGCGTTCACGCGAAGTTCCTCTTCGAGTACGTTCACATCGCTGTTCAATAGCGTCATAGTGAGTTTAGAAAACGCGGGTGAACGAAGCCATCACACATACATCTGGTCGAACGGAGTGACATTCTGATGACAAACCGCTGCATTACTGACTAGGTAGTCGAGGCCGTCGGGTAGTAGGGCCTCCGTGACTTCCGCCGCCTTATCCATGGTGTGCTTGCTGCTTAAGTCTAACGAAATGGTCGCGAACCGATCGCTAGGATGTTCTTTGGCCAACGCGACAAGCGTCTCGCATTGCCCTGGATTGCGAGCAGTGCCCACGACGAGGTTTTTCGGGTCTTTGAGCTGAGAGAGACCAATGGTCAACGTCAAATAGCGCATACTGTAGGAATCATGCGTACCAGCTCTTTGACCATAGCGAGCCCGAGGCCTCTGTTAGCCCCAGTCACCAAGTAGGACGGCATGGTAGAATAGCAATGCAGTTGCGGGGCTGCAGTATCGAGTACGGTCTGTTATCCGAATTTATGGGAACCCGACCTGAACTAGTCTGTAATAAGATTGTAGGAGATATCTTCTCCGCGACTTGCATGAAGCCCACACATTGAAGCGGATCACAGCGCTCCCGGGACCAACACCTTGCCCGAGAATGCCGACTGAAACCACTGAAGTCTTACCGGCACGTAAGTTAACTGAGCCGACCCTCCTATGCTTGGTGGGAACTGAGACCGCTGTACGGCACAAATACATACGAGCGCCACACGGAGACTCTAATATGCACGCGATGTGGACGATAGAAGCTGTATGAGCAATCATCCCGACGGATCCATGGGAATCACCACGAAATGACATACAAACCTTCGCCACTGAATGTCAGCATGATAGTTTCACGATGTACAGCAAGCGTTTTCATACCTTTGTGAGTTGTTGAATGTACAGCGGCCACTCCATGTCGAGTATTGCATGTCATCATGATGATGCCTTCGACTAAGCTGGCACACGCTGTACCTCCGGCAGTGCGTCGAGCACGATTTGATCATACACCAGGTCAGGCGTGGACGATACTGGCGAGTCGCTTGTAGTTGGCCATAGGCGCTTCATCTTTAAGACCGATGGTGCGGATATAAGACGCCTGATGGCATCGAATAGTACACTCAGACAGGTACCAGTTGCACGCGCCGGTGCACAACGGGTCGGAAAACAGTAGGTATGGATAGTGTGGACTATGGACCGGTGGAATTTTCGGTGAGCCGAGGGCATCAACGAGAAGGACATCACTCACCCGGTGTTGCGCGCGGCAGACCCGAACCCGTGTCTCGGGAACAAGAGTCCCGCACAATGATATACAGGAAGGAAGAATTACACAGTGATTTTCACAGCGCAGACAATGACATGACACAGGATACAGACAGGGTACAAACGGCAAGTGTCATCAACATATATCCTCATAGTCATCGTCGACACCAAGGTACTTTTTGATCTCGCTAGATTCCACACAACTTTGCCGTGTAAAATTCCCGAGCAACAGAACATAGTTATCTGTTCAGAGGGGCCCGAATTAAGTAGCGTGAAGGACCCGCAGCTCATCAGCATTGTTCGTCATCGAAAGACGTGGCTTGGGTGTCGAGATGAATGAGCGAGCTCACCAGTCCAGCGCACTGCAGCCTCCTTCGCAAGCATCACTGCACGCTTCTTCTCTTCCACTTTGACAGGATCGCATGCGCCATACTGTGCGAGTTCGGTTTCCAGCCCTTCCAATTCTTTCTGGGCAGCTGATAGTCGGGACAGCGATGCGTTTCTCTCAGTCTAGCGAGCAGTCAAGGCCATAAACTAGACCTCCGAGATGAGACTTACACTGCCAGGCCTTGCTGCCGTCTCCGTTTCTATTGCGGCATGAAGTTCTTTGATTTGTGAGCGGTAGGACGCTTGACTCTCCTTCACAGCAGTCAGCCGATGTTGCATCTTGGCAAAATCAATGTCAATCCATCATATATGAACGTCTAGCAAATTGTCTGGGTCACCATAGCCCCTCGCTGCGAAGGGAAGCTCCAGAAGACTGGATATATGCGCATATATGCAGATGCGCCATGCATGCCAGAACAGTCAGGTTGATGTGCACGTATATGCGGTCGATACATGAGCAAACGCAATTGACGGAACAATAGAGAGACAATGACGCACAGTTTGATGAGCCAATCTTGTCTGCTTGTACCAGGCCATCATCGACGAGGCTCTGAAGGACTTCCTTAACGGATTGCGAAACTACAAAGCATCAGTAAAGTCTCAAAGTTGCAGTCCAAATTACCAAAAAGCACCTATGCCCTTCATCTTCGGGCCAAGTTTCTCGAGTTCCTTCAGCTACAGGTGGGAGTAGATACTCAGCGTACCGCATATATGACGATATGGCATACCTGAAAGAAGTCTTTCTAGCTTACAGTGGTTAGCAAGCATAGATACATGAGGTTGCAAGGGCTACTCACCGTCTCATGGAAGATTTCCAGCAGCTTCACGCGTTTCTCCTCAGCAGACAGACCTCGAGGTGCCTTGAAATCCGTGAGCAGTGAAGTGGATGGGACCCAGAGCATGCTCACCATATTGGACAGACGAGGATAAGTTGTTGTATGCTAGGGTTGGCGTGGATAGTCTCGCAGATTCTAAAGCAGCTCTGAAGCCTCAATGGTAATGAGACGAGGGGTGCCACACGCGTACGCATGGCCCGCCACCGACGCGCATCGCGTCGGTCACGTGAGATAGTCAATGAACGCCTGAGTACTATCTCGAATAAACGGCCAAAAACGTCTAGCATACACAGTTGCCAAGATGGCCGAAACTAGAGCGCGGACATTAGGGTACCGTCCGTGCGACAGTTGAATGCAAGACGATGGGACGGAGCATAGAGAGATTAGTCCGAGGGGTTATCCGTATATCAGTGAGGGAATGCCATGAGCAGCGATGCCTAGAATAAACAGTAGCAGTGCTGACTAGACCGATGGGACAACAGAGCGAGAATGAGTGTGAGCGAAATACGTTAAGAAGTACCAGACGCCATGTACAACCGCCATCAGGCAGCAAGAATCTCCTTTTACCGAGCGACCAGAGTGACAAAACCGAGAGAAACAAGAGTGGGGGATGGACAACGGGATTACCGCACCTCGAGGCGTGCGTCTGTTGACGGATACCGGTACGCAACGAACTCGGGGTCCTGGTCGACCAGCTCTGCGATGTTCTTTCGCGATGCGACCGACATCCGCTGGTTCCCACTATGTGCGGAGGTTGAGCCTGTGTGCGCATAGCCGTTGCCATTCGTGATCATAGGATAATCGCGGTCAGACCCCGATGACCTGAGGCCGTTGACGATGCTATCCTGGCCATTCTCCCCACTCTGGCTACTATGCGACGACTTTTTGCCGAAAAGCGCCGACAGCCCAAAACGGCTCCTTGGTCGTTTGGGTCGAGCAGTGCTGTCTCGTGAGCGCTGCGTCCCGGTCCCACCAGAGCTGTCGACGTCTCTCAAAGAGAAGCGCGAAGCACCGAATTCACTGTAGCGCTCTTCCGCAAGGAAGGGCGGTACAGGAGTGGACCCGAACACGCCCTTCATCGGGAGGCTCTGCATTATCGCCTTCGACGACAGACCCCCGAAAGACTGCCTCCGTTTATCTGAGGTACGGAAGGGCGCTTGCGGAGGCTCCAGTTTGTCGCTGGAGAACGACATGGGCAGATGACCATAGGTGAACATAGTCTGCGGACGCCCGTCTGTCATCGGACTGCCTTGAGGGAAGTCAACTGCTTCCGTTGGCAACGGTGGTAGCGACTTGTCGCGCCTGATCGCTATTGAGACACGCGACTGTGCTGTGACAGGCGTTTGCGGTCCCAGACTTGACAGCGTCCTCGAAGAACTCTGGGTTGGCCGTCCACGTGTGTCAAGCTCCGGAGGGGTGGAAGCGTCCCCAGATGGTGCTCGATGATGTTGCTCCTCCAGAGTGCCGCTGGTCTTGCGACTGTCGCTGAGGTTGTCCTTGTCTGGCATAGGATGCCTTGACGACGTCGGCGAGGGAATAATACTAGAAGGCGCGGTGACGAGGGAGGCAGGGTACGGGGACACAGGGTTAGGCGAGATGGACGTGGGCAGTGAAGGAGTGGAGACGTGCCGTCTGGACCCAGGACCACGGTCCCTGTCCACCAGGTACGACAACGGCGGCGGCGGTGCCAGCGGAGCGTAGTCCTCCGATTTCTCCATTGACCGAGATTGCGTATGGCTCTTCTGGTGGGAACTGCCCTTCGAGCCCGTCACGATCTTCCAAATCTTCTTGAGCCCATTCTTCTTCTTTTTGGGCTCCAAGCCATTAGCAGGCGTTGCAGTGCGAGATGAGCCTTCGTCCAAATGTTCACCAACCCGTAGAGTCGGCGTGTTGCTAGCAGGCTCGGCCAAAGGATGTTGCTGCAAGTACTGCTCCTCCCGCTGCAAAGCGACACTTGAAAATCCTCGTCAGCGACCCGACATGCGTTGTAAGTTTAGTGACACATACTGCATATCCATCATGCTCCCTGATGGCGCGAAGCTTTCTTGACTCCTCCACCCTGCGGTGAGGTTCTTGAATCCGAAGAACCGGGAACGCCTCGGTGACGTCGAAGACCCAATGCTCTGCATGTCCGAGAAGGACGCCTGAGAGTACGCACGAGGAAGCATGTGCGGTCGCTCGCCAGTAGTAAGCATACTGCTTGGCCTCGGCGAGAATGACTGTGAATAGCGGGAATCGCTTCCTTTGGGACCAGAAAAGAACCCGCTGTCGTTTGTTCCGAGTCTCTGCGTCCCCGGAACAGGCATGGAGTATATGGACGCAACATCAATGGCAGAGCCACGCGACGACTTGCGAGCACGACTCCTGTCGCGTCTCGCTTCCCTCCGTTGGCGGTCGCGTTCCTCCTTCTCCTCCTTGCGCACGTCGACATGCTCGACGATCATACCATTTTCCAGCAAGGTAACCTCGCGGCCGTGCAAGTCAGTCTTCGCAAGGGCGGAAGCGGTAGGCACTGAAGACGAGCGTGGGGCTTTGATACGTACGCCACTGAGATCGTCGGTAAGCTGAGCAGTGGTGCCCAGCTCGTATGCCGACCGTCGAAGCTGCGAGTATGTATCACGCATTTTCTCTTCGAGCTGCTTGGCCTCGCGCATAGCACGAGCATGCGCAAGCGCCTCGGCCTCAAGTAGAGTTCGTTGCGACCTGACATATTGATCCAGCGTCTGCTGTCGAGACGAGGGCTCTTTGGGGTTCTAAACAACAAAGACAGTCAGGGTTGCGCCACCGGAGTCCGGTGAAAATTACCCACAATGCTGATCCAAACACGAAGGTTCTGTTCGGACAAAGGCATGCCCCTCGCTCGTGGACGAGAGGAGTTCTCTTGGGGAGCGATGCCCGCGACCTCCTCTTCCATTTCGCGGTTGAGAAGCTCCTCGTACAACACGTCGCTTTCCCGCTCCCAGACACCGGGACTCGTGACATCGACGTCGGCCATGTCTTGGTCACGCATCGCACACTCGACGCAGACCTCCTCACGGGGGGCCTGAGCAGGAGTGTAGGTGGCGTTCATGTTGTTCATAACAGGGGGAGGCGTGATATATGTCGGGTATTGCGCGGACGCGCGGGGTTTGGGTGAGATATGGACTTGCATAGCAGACGGTGTGAACGAAGGACCAGCGGCGAGGGGGACAATCGGTGATGTAGGCGAGGCGTTAGGGCCCGCGCCGATGCCCGCTGCAGGCAATGCGGGATGGCGGGGAGACGAGGGAGGTGCAGAGCCGTACTGGTCTTGCATTTGCGACTGGCGCAACCCCGACGAGCGCTGACCCATATCTAGGGCCTGCGTTGACTCTCCGGGAAGTCGGGAGGCTTCTGCGGAGGGGACGCCTGATGGACGACGTTGGGGAGAATCGTCACGTACTGCACGGGCTGACATGCGCGGTGGGCTCCCAGACGGTGCAGAGTATGGCTGCAGCGTGCTCTCCGCGTTCGGAGACTGCGCCTGTGGCTTGCTGGAAGAGCTCGCGTCTTCGCGCCGTTGACTCTCGGCTGCGACCTCCTCCCAAAGCTTCTCCCCTCCCCATGCTCCGGGATTTCCACCCATGGGATAGTCGTTCCAGCTTCCCTGTGCATTGACGGCGGTGGGGGCGTCTGCAAGTCGTTCGGGTCTGTTGATCGGCATAACAGACGAAAGAGGCCTGGGAGCAGGATTCAACGTGGGATACCGCGTGTCCCCCAACTGGTCGAACTCCGCAATGGATAGACGGCTTGCGTATTCGTTCATGTGAGCGTGTGTAGATGTTATCCCCGTCTCGTTGAAGGTTGGACCGGTGTCAGGAGGAGGGAGCTGCAACGCGGTGGCCATCCCTCAGCCGCAGACGCACTTAAGAGGCGTGGTCGAACCGGAACAGAGAAGGTAAACTAGAGAGCGTAGCGAGGAAGATGGCAACAGCAACGATGAGGTTAGCAATCCCAGCGCCGAGAGGTCGAAGACTGGCAAAAGTGTATCGGCAAGGGCGATGGAGCAGGTGACAGCCTTGCCGATGCTGAGAGTAGCCAACTCAGAAACGTCGAAGGGCGTGGATGTCGTGAACAGCCTGCTGGGCGGCCGTGAAGCTGGACGCTAGAGGTGAAGCTTTGAATCGCAAACGGGCATGCGTGACCGATTTCTCCACGCGCCTAACCGCCGGCAGTCACCGCCCCCCGCACCATCCCTCACCCCGCGTTCCCCTTCGAGGGTCGATTCCGAGGACTACATTCCCCAAAAAATCAGTCACACAGGCGATGCCAATAGTCGATGCCCAGCTGCTATCATAGATGCTCATTGTACACTACGACAAGCTCTACATTATCCACATCCACTATTGCCAATCCAGTCAGAGCTCTCGGCGTTCTACTTCCGGTACCTAGATGAATTCGTCACTATCGGTTGCGCGGCATATCGTCATTGGCTATACTTACCAGAGAACACTCTTCCTGTTCCGACGCATCTTCCGCTGCAGCTGCAGCATGCCATATAGAAGCGCTTCCGCGGTAGGCGGGCAACCAGGCACGTAGATATCGACCGGGACGATTCCTGCACGTGTATTAAATAAACCGCTCTGGAAGTGAGGGAAACCAGGACACATACTATCGCACCCACGCACGACAGAATAGGAGTAGTGGTAGTAGCCTCCGCCGTTGGCACACGAGCCCATGGAGATTACCCAGCCTGGGACAAAAGGTCATTACACGGCTATCAAAGAAGCCTGTTCAGGATACGTACGGGGTTCAGGCATCTGATCATAGACCTTACGGAGAGCGGGTGCCATCTTGTTTGTAAGGGTACCAGCGACAATCATGATGTCGGACTGTCGTGGGGAAGCCCGGAAGACAACACCCAACCGATCCTGGTCGTACCGAGCGGCAGCCATGTGCATCATCTCTACGGCACAGCAGGCAAGACCTTTGCGAGACAAGCATGAACTGGCCTGTCTGAATAACATGAACAGTTGCTACATACCGAAGGTCATCGGCCACATCGAGCCTTGCCGTGCCCAGTTCACGACCTTGTCCAGCGTCGACAACACATATTCTGAACAAAAAGAGGCATCCTATTTAGAAAGGGTACCGTATGAGTACAGTTACCTACACTCACCAGCCTTATTCTGCGGGGTCTCCAAACTCAATTGGTTGGAACCTCGCATGGCAATGTGGGTGACGGGCTCCTCAGGGTTTGTTGAATGGGTAGAGACTTCTGGCGGTGATGCGACAGGTGCTGACGAGTGTACATTGCGAGATGCAGAGGCTGAAGCACACAGTGTTCTTTAAGGACTCCTAATAGCATAAGATAACAGTAGAAACGCACCATATACCCCGACTGCTGGTCTGTACGCAGCACGACGACCTGCGCTGGCGACTGCAAAGACGATGGCAACATCAGTACGCCGGAAATGCGTCCATAACCGAGAAACTCACCAGATCCCCTGAGTGTAGCGAGCGACATGGTGGGGTTGGGCGGAAAAGGAGGTGAGTAAGGAGGCAGACGGCGTCGCCGCACTGAACGACGAGCGGGCCTTCTGTGATGCACCCGCTCCCATTGGCTGGCGGGGCCGGCTCTTCCCGGTCCCCCGGCCGGCGCTTCTTGACATTACCCTGGGCCTGTAAGTAGTGACCATTGCAGTACTTCTGTGGTTTTAGTTTCGCCATTTATGCTCATTGCTCAACGCACTGTTGCTGCTCATCCGCCGTGAGAGTTCCTTCTTCTGACGCATGCTGAACTATCCGCATCAGCGAACAACACTTGTGGTTTCCGACACACAGCGTTTTCCGGGAACGACGCACGAGACTTCCGGCGACCGTGACTACGCTGACACTCAGGCTCACTCGTGGCATGAAGGAGACTACCGGGCCAATCACCACCCGACTCTCGAGGGAGCTCTTATATATAATCGCAAAGCTATCGACTACTCACCCCAGTCACGAGCCACCCATCAAGGCACCCAGCCAACTCTTCGACAGACGCAGACATAAAAGCATGTCTGCACTTCGTTCGGCCTCACGATGCACCGTTCACTACGCCACCAACTTGAGCTATCTCCGGCGAGAGGCATGGAATACATGTCAAGACCTGCTATCCACCAATTGGGTCTACATGACGATGAGCTACGATACAGTACTACTTACGCTATACGAGTAAGGGAAGGGCCACGGTGCCACGGATGCCAAAAATACAGCTCTGAAGGGTATGTGATGAAGCCAAACGTGATAAAGGTATGAACGCACATATGCAAAGTCCGTGCGATGAGATACGATGAGGATGAGAAAGATGAACGCAAAAAGGGATCTGAATGTATCGAAGAGGAGACGCCTGGAGACGCGGTAAAAACGCTGAACAAACCAAAATAGGTACGTGCCTGATGCCTGGAAGGTCAATATGTAGAGCTCGGGAGAGGCGAGGCCTACTGATCCAGTCCATCCCGCTCCAGCGCGCCCGCCAGCCATCGATGGCCGCGCACTTCCACGATATCAGCACGACGATCAGGGTCACGCTCCAGGCATCTCTGCATGAGCGAGATTGCTGCCCGACTAATCCGCGCAGAACCCAATTCGCGGAGAGTGATCCGGCCATCCATCGCGTCCTGTTCAGTCGGGAACGGCGAATGTCCCGTGAGGAGGTAGGAGAGCAGCACACCGAGCGTCCACGTCTCAGCAGGGGGAGCGCGATAGGGCATTTTCCGCAGGATCTCGGAGGATGCATACGCGGTAGTGCCGTAGAATTGGTGGTAGTACGGCCGAGGTACGGAAGGGTCGTCCACCCAGACGGCACTGCCGAAATCAATCAACTTGACCTGGTGATGAGGTGTCACAATGAATAAAGTGCATCGCGTATAGACGGTTCAGGCTCACCTTGAGATCGCTGTCTACAAGTAGGTTCTCGTCCTTGATATCGCAATGCGTGATACCCTTGCTGTCCAAGTAATACACGGCCTCCACGACCTGGGCGAAGATGTATCGTGCCTGGTTCTCAGAGAGACGTTTATACTTGCTCTGCTCGATGCACTCGAAGAGGTCATGCGACGGGCGTCTTGTGAAGTTAGGGCGGACCTGGAGAGGCAAGGGGAGCGGCGGCCGGAGGAGACCCTGCGCCTCTGCTCCTCCCTCACATTTCTCCTTTCCCACCTCGTGTGCCGCCGGCGCAGAAGGGTGTTGGGCGTGCGATGGGAAGAAGAGAGCGGAGCCTTGCTCCGGTGACGCCGAACTCTGCAGAGAGATGGAGACGGCAGGAAGATCACGCAGGCTCTCAGCCGACATGGACGGTGTAGACGGTACGGAGTCGAGCATCGAGTCGGTGGACAAGGAAGGGGTTAGCAACGGCGGCGAGCTAACCGACGGCGCGGAGAGCGCTCCCGGAGCAGACGGCTGCTTCACCCTCTTGTCCTTCTTCGACACCCATGGTGTGCCATGCAGCTCTTGCACCTACGGGCCACATCAGCCACGATATTACGACAACACGGGACATCAAGTGCCTACCATGTAATAGTAGATTTCGTCCTCATAAAGCTCAAAGCACTTTACGATATTCGGATGTTCCAGTCCACCGAGTAGCATGACCTCCGATGGCACCCGTCCACCGTACCCGTCATCCACCCACGCATGGTCAGGCACCTTAGTCTTGATGATGAACTTGACCGCCACCTCGTTCCCTTCTGTCCGATGGCGAGCGGTCATGACGAAACCGTATCCGCCCGCACCGAGCTCGTCGCCGAGCAGGTACGTGCGCACGAAAAATAGGTTGAGTTTGTGTTCCACCGAGAATCGCGGAGAGTACAGACGTCCCCTGGTGAACAAGGGGTCATCCGACGCGTAAGCACGTGGGAAGTCAGGTCGGTGTAGCGCAGAGGGCGACAATGTCTGCGGGAGATCGAAAGACTCCGTGCTACAGACGGTCGAGGAAGAAAGATTGTGGAGCGACACGGAGGGCAGGGGAGAAAGGAAGTTGGAAGGAGAGGACGCTGCGGGGTCGCTGAGGTTGGAGAAATCGTTCATGGCAACCATGTCAAACGATTGGTTGTGCTGCATGAAGGGGGACGCATCTGGGTGGAGGGAGTAAGTGTTGTATCCGTCGTAGTGGTTGTCCGCAAAGGTCATCTCGAGCGACGCGTTAGCCAGGTCCAGCGCCGGCGGGGCACAGAGGTAGATGAGTGGAAGAGATGATGCTGCGGTACATCTGGCTGGAGGGTCGGTAATGAAGGGACTGAGAGAGGGGTAGGGACGACAGGGCAGAGAACGTGTATGGATCAAGCAGGTGTGGTGTCGCACCATGAGGGGAAGTGTCCGCCTGCTCAGCTGGAACGAAGGAAGAGTAGAGTCCGCCCGTGGGACTCCCTTCGCTCTGCGAGTACTCCTCGCGAGAGTGGGGCTCCTGGTCGAGGTCCGTCAGTTGTCCTTGGAGCGCGTAGCCCTCGGCAGACGGCACATCTTCCGCGTCGGAGGGCGGGGAGAGAAACCCAAAACAGGACGTCTCGGTCTCGTCGCGCGTGTGTTCAGGCGAGAGGGACATTTTGATCTCCCGTGAGTGCTACACGCTGTAGCACACGACGGAGAGAGGGAGGAAGGTCGCACGGCGCGGGAGGCGAGACGAGGTGTTGGGGCGGTTGGAATGAAGGGGCCGTCTTTATTGGGCCCGTGCGACGAGGAGGGCAGCCGAGACCTGTCATGGCGTCGATCGGGGCGTGTTCGAACTTGGTGGACGACATGTTACCGGAGCGTCGCGATCGACCGGCACGCCTCGAAGCCATACGGTGACACGCTGGCCGCCCACATATCGGTTGGCCTTCGAGACCCTAAATATTCTGGTGAGTCTCTGCACCACTCTTCTCAAACCGGGGCCAAGTCCGGTTGTGTTGGAATGCAGAACGCATGCCGCGGGGTGATTCATGACGCACGTCATTATCCTTTATCGACAGCTGCTCGTCCTGCCAGCTTGATCACGCCAATGACTGACACCCACGAACAATCGAGTGCGAAGCTATTAGAGACATTGTTCAGTCAATATCACATCCCATCACTGCTACTGCCACATACCACAAAATGAATGTCGAGGGATCTCTGTCAGACATTGGTCCTTTGTACAACTTGCAGTGCATATTCCTTGACGAACGCCACGATGTTCCACGAGCTGCCACGATTGCCCGATTCGGATCGAAGTGTAGCAAATGATGCGTCGTCACATGATCGAGCGGCCGTAACGGCGAGCGCTGAACGCTTCTGGTATGCAGCATGTTACAACGTCGGCGCAAGCGTATTGATATTCTTATAAGACGCTTGTCGGCTTTTTACGTGGGTCTGCTACGGAGACTAATTTATATTGAGGGAAATCGAATGCATTGTGAGTCTCTACGGGTGGGTATGATATAATACAATTTACAACACAGCACTATGTTTGACTTGTATGAAACGGCAAGGAGCGTGGTACTGGTACGAGCAATGTCTGTCAAGTACAACAGCAAGCGATGGGTCGCCAAACTTGGAGACGGCGGGGACTGAGTCTGAGGGACATCCTACATCCGAGCAACCAGATCGAGATGTGCGTAAAGCCGAGCTGAGCCCTGTGATGCCGCCTCCATATATTCTCCGCGAATGAGAGCAGATGAAGTCTATCGAGTATAAGTCAGTCTCTGCCTGAGCAGGATCCATGATAGACCACGTACAATCGAGCCAAGGTAGCTGGCCTGGAACAGATCGTCACAGGCGCGCTCGATGAGTTGAGACGCATCGATCAGATCCGAAAGCGCGTCGAGGAGATGTTGGCAGCTAGCTGTCGAAGGGATGCTCTCTTCTGCTAGTTGTCCTGCATAATCTGCCTTCTCGGAGCACAGAGCGACTAGGAGAGAGCAAATCAGACGAATGCCCACTAGATAGCCGGAAGAAGTGAACGTACCATTATCCGAGCTGCCGAGCCGGAGGTGGATGTGTGAACGAGAGCGTGATCGTCCGAGGGCCTTGAGCAATGCCTTCACAGGCTTGCTCACCGACGCGCGCAGCTTCTTCAGCCATCCAGACAGCCCGCGAGACTTGACTGTGTTGGCGCTGCGCGCTGCAAGCATGACCTTCGTGGGGAATGCCTCGATTTCGTCTTGCAGATCATACAAGAAGTACTCGACGCGTTTCGCCTCCTCCTGCATCAGGCGTACGACCTTGTTCTCGGGTCAGCGGAAGGATCATCAGATTACCTGTCGACACGCTTACCCGCAGTATTTCGGTCAAGGCTGTGTTGGCCTGGACCACGTGTGGCCCAGTAAGGGCTTCGGGGTGGAATATATGCATGGTGCCTAAGGTCGAGTCAGAAAACGCTTCAAGGCAGTGTATGGGCAGGACTCACGAGTGAGATACATGCTGCAGCTACGCACGGTCTTCTGGTACTGTGCTTCGAGCTGCACATATTGCTACAATTGGTGCATTGTCAGCACGGAAGCCGACTCATGCGTGGATCGCCGCACTGACCTGCTGCAGCTCTTGCCATTCGGCGAACAGCGGGTGTTGTACGCCGATGCAACCCGCGCTGGCTAGTTCCTTGTCAATGGCGCGAAAAAGCCGCTTGATTTCCCGCTGGCGGGTCGGCACCGCGGCGGACACTGGCGCGGTCGCAGGTTTGGGGGCAGCGTAGACGGCGCGGGCGGCAAGCTGCGCCTGCTCCTCGAGAGCTGCATGCCACTCCTGGCAGAATTTTGAGGGGCGCTCCTGCGAGGGGCCCGCGGTGCTGGTGGCCGGGGAGGCAGCGTAGGCGTTGGCAGCCTGCTCCTCGAGGGACGCGTGCCACTGCTGGAAGAATTTTGACTGAGACATTGGTGTGGATCGCGGTGAGTGAGATTGCCGGAGAGTGTAAGCGGGGAGCGGATGCTTACTGGACAGCGGAGGGGCCCGAGCCTTATATGCAGGCACAGGCGGCAGGGGAAGGCGAGAAGGACGTGCATCGTGTGGCCGACGGCCTCCGCCGGCGTCCATTGACACGCTCGCGCACGGACGTTCCTATCGCACGGCGCCTTCGAAGTGCATCAAAATCGCCGCCATGATAAGTACATTCTCCCGATGCAACGCCGCCCTGCAAGGGAAGCCGGCCATATTGGCAGTCCAATCTGTGCTTTAAGGGGCGGGTCCATGGTAGCCGAACGACGTCTGCCAGCGCAACAGCCATGGATGACCGACATGCCGTGCGAGATAGAGCCCGACGCGCCGGCGTCGTGGATCTCTACGCGCTATCGCTGCCGAAAGAGGATTAATCGCTCGAGGTAGCGTCACCATAACAGGCAGACGTGGATGCAACTTCGCTTCATTGCGTCCTGCTGAGTTGCCGTATGTCAACGCCAGATGCGAATATAACCGGACCCAGCAAGCTCGATTTCACGTCGCGTCTACTCGGCGCAGTGTTGGACGCCACAATAAGGCTAACGAGTGCCTGCCCACCGACGTCCCGGGCACATCTGATACATTCCGTCCTAGCCAACCGAGCACATAAATATGCCACATCGAGAGCAACGACACGTCATCCTAGAGTCTTGAGAGTGTTCACAATCGACCCGCGCAACCCTACTTGGGCGGTTCCGCCAATGCCCACATGTAGAATACACCTTATGAGACAGCCCTAATGATTACCGTGTAATCTGCGTTGTACAATCTAGGCACTCACCGAGGCTACGATATGGGCGCCAACCATCTGTGAGCTCCTCCATTTCCTTCGGTGTCAACAGCACGCCCCTACGCGGATGCATAACATTTAATTAGCCGGCTCTCGACAAGGTTCATCACCAGCT
This sequence comes from Fomitopsis serialis, assembly GCF_022376445.1. Taxonomy (NCBI): domain Eukaryota; kingdom Fungi; phylum Basidiomycota; class Agaricomycetes; order Polyporales; family Fomitopsidaceae; genus Fomitopsis; species Fomitopsis serialis. Next base: position 26,954 of record NW_025955222.1, on the reverse strand, counting down.
GACTTACTTCATCTTCTTTCCTTGCAGTCTACTCCGTAGTACCCCGGCTGTCAGGCCCTCAGGCAGGGGCGGCGGCGCGAAGTCAGCCGCAGTCGCAGCTTTGTTCAAGATGTTGTTGATAGACGGCGTGAAAGGCGTTGGGAGAGGATTGCCGCTGTCCTCATCGTTGGGCCGGGCTTGGCTCTTGCCCTTCGTGGCGCCCTTTTCAACGGGTGTCTCGGGGAGCGCGGAGGGCGCGGGTAGCATTGAAGACAAATCAGGAGTCAGCGCGCGGGTCTGACTCTGGCTGCCTGCAGCGTCCTCCCTGGGTACAGGTAGGACATCCCCGTCGACCTGGCTCTTCTTGGTCTTTGCTTCTTCTTCCGGATTCTTCGGTAACTTCTCGGGAGAGATAGTGAGCGGATATGCGGTAGGTGCATGCAACGACAGGAACCAGCGGAGCACCCCGCGTTGTACCCCAAGATCACCTGCAGAGCGTAAACTATCAGACATCTCCAGCAGTGCGATGGCCTGCTGCAACTGACCGACAGGCAGAATGTCTGGGCGTCGCAAGGAGAACATCGCGAACATATCAACTGCATCACGACATTTAGCGTGTTATTCCGCACGACATAGTATGATGATGGGCGTACCCGTCCACTAAATCGCGAGGATAAGAGGAACACACAATCCCTGTCAGTGTCAGGCCTAGCGTCTATTTTGGCCAACGACATACCCTGCCGATGCCCCGCACAGCCGTAAGCATCTCGTACAGATCTTCATCGTCTGCAGCGAGCAACTTCTCTGTCGACAAACGACCATCGGCGAATCTCGACGCCAAATCGAGCACTGCATATTTTGCGTTCAGCCTCTGTCTCCTTGCATATGATGAGCCCTGACCGTATTCGGCTTTCCTGCCGCTCAGACCTGCGCTCCTGAGTGTTGTGATGTCCATGTCGGCGACCTGTCTGGCACTAGGGAAGAATGACGTGGGACTGCAGTCCGGTCAGTTCAGCGTGGTACCTTGCTAGGAGACACCACGACGCACCCGGAGTGATCTGTTGGGTCCTCTGGGATTGACGGGTCGAATAGCCTGATGAATTTGTGGGTAATCGACCTGGCAGCTTTCCAGGAGATTTGTTGCCCCCTGTCAGCTCATCGGGATCAGTCACTGTTCTCGATAGCGTAATACACAACGGCGACTTGCATGATCGAGTTTACCAGGGTCCTAGCGTACACATAGTCAGCTAACCTAGACCGCGCTCGAATGTCTATCTTCGTGCATACCGGAACGGATCGACCCTTTCTAGGTGTTCGAAAGGCCTGCATTTCAAGCGCTTGAAGACGTCCTCAAAGCGTCCGTCCACCCCGATCAGGTGCTGTTTAGCCTCCTCAAACGAGAACGTGAGTACGGCAGGGACCAGAGTTGGTGCATCCTCAGCAGCGTTACTCAGTGGCAGAGCGACTAGTTTGACGACAGCTTTGGGTTGCTTAGGTGGCGAAGGCTCGTCCTCACTTGCTTCCTTTGATTTTGTCTTCTTCCTGGACGTCTTCTCGGTAGAGGGTGCAACCTTTCTCTTCGTACTCTTCACTTTCACTGCCTTTGCTGAATCTGACGAGATTGTCGTTGCAGCCTTCCGAGTCTTTGCGGCCGTCCTGGTGGTAGCTCCACTGGCCGAGCGCGTGACGGCGGGCATGATGGACTGATAGCTTCGAGGCGACGGCAAACGGTTTGTGAGCAAAGACAATCTCAACATACACCAGCGATGGTGCTCGCCAACCGGCGTTCCAACCTTTTGAACTTGGCCAAAGTTTCTGGGCGTTCGACGCGACCGAGGTGCTGAGTCACACTCGGATGGGTTGCTCCCGCTCCACGATGATTGGCTCCGCGCCCGCGAGACGCGAGACGCGCTCAAGCGCCGAAACGCGACGCGTCCGCGCACGTGCTGGTCAGTCGCGCCGGTGGCGTCAGCGGCACGGTATCGTCGGAGCAGCTCACGGAGCATGGCCTTGGCTCGACTCCTAATCCGCAGGTGCATAGTGCCTCATCCGTGCCACTGCGCATCCCAGCCGTACTTAATCCTGTCGAGACCGACCGCGCCCCCACGTACGCCCCCCATCTCCACCGGATACCTTCACGCCGCTCGCAGAACGCTCTCAAACATGTCTGAATCTGGAAGTGCGTACGGAGTCATCTGTGCGTTGGGAGATGCGTGCTGATCGCGGTGCTGACGGTGCCCGTCGCCAGAGTACATCATAGTGTTCAAGGACCATGTCACGGATGAGCAGCTCGAGCAGTACGCGAGGGACGTCGGTGCCAACGGTGCGTACCTCACCATCTCTCATCGGATTGGATCTCACTGACTGACCATCCGTACGTTCCCACAGGCGGTGAAGTCGGAAATCGCTTCTCTTCGCTCATGAAGGTACGTATCTAGCAGCTGCGATGGTTTCGCACGTTCAAGTCAAACCTCTGTACTCTAGGGGTTCTCCGCCACTATCCCGAACTCGTACTTGACCCAGCTGCAGTCATTGCAGGGTGGTGTTATCGACTACATCGGTCCGTCCTAACGTCTTGTCTCTATCGTGCCAGCATCGCTGACCAACGTGTGCAGAGCCGGACCAGACCGTCACTACCCAATGATCGATGTATACGGTGGGGGAGAGCATGAAATGATCTGAAGAATACCTGTAATATGTCACGAACGAGCTGCGCCAGACCAACCTGTAACAATACGATATCCTGATTGACCGATCATTCTCGCAGGCGAGACATCTCTGTGCGCCGAACATAGGCTCCATGCAAGTGGTTTGTATCGCTACTGTACGGTACAGGTTATGGGTATCACTGACTATAGGGAGGAAACTGCGAAGGAACGTCATGACTGGTCATTAAGAGAGAACAATGAGAAATGCCTGCGAGGCGAGACGGACAATCGCGATAAACGCAGATCTAAAGTGAGGCGGACGCTGCCTGAGTAGAGTATAGAAGTAGAGAGTGGAAGGTATCCGTATCCGCAAGCTGTGCTCTGAAATGAATGAGGATCCAGACTCCGAAGTGTCCCGGGATGATGATATACAGTAAGGTAATAAAGAGTTCTGTATGCGCCCGATCCCAAGTACTCACGACGCGGGGGTCTCTGCGGCAGCAGAAGTAACGGAGGGATGATCTGTCTCCGTGCTACTCTTTAACGTCTGCGACGCGGGGGGTGTGGGTGGAGTAACCTTGACCTCAGGGAGATTCTGCAAGCCCTCCGGGTTGGCGGTCGACGACGCACCGTGCGGTGTGACCAAGATGGGCACAGATGTCGGGCCAGCATCGGGATTTTCGTCGCCCGAAGCCGCTGGGTCTGCGGTCTTCGGAGGAGGCTGCGGGAAGTCCCATGGGCGTGGTACGAGGGCAACGGGCATGATCCTATGGACAATGACATCAACGACTTCGGATGCATAGGAAGACTATAGCGCACCATGTCGCGGCGCAGACTACACCCTGCCCTTCATTCTGTTGCTTGATCATGTTGTACTCGGTATCAACGAACTGCGAGATGTACCGCACAAAGGGCATGATCTCGCGCACACCGCCCTCCGCCACGGAGAGCGCCGTCAAAAAGTTCACGACAGCGTGCGCTACCGACGGCACGTTCTGAATTTAGAGAACCACAGCCATAGTCAGTTCAGCGACAAAACGAAGTCTAAAAGGAAGAGCCGCATACATCGAGGTAATGCAAGGACGCCGCAGGCATGGCAACTTCAAACCCCCACCAATCTACGCATACGATGAAGTTGTTGTGACTGATTCAGATGAGTGTATGACGTACAGGTAATGACTGACATCCTATCGGTTGGAGGGTATATGCCTAATAGTGCCTTCAGCATATCCCAGGTAATCTAGAGACAAGGTGTTCACATACCAGCGTGGTCAGGCATTACCGCCTTGCCCGTTGCATACCCAAGTGCCATGAGCTGGGGCGTTATCTGTTCAACGCCTTGGATGACGGCCTGCGCCGTTGGCAATGCCCCGCTGAGGATTCCCGGCCCATCTGGTGGACCGCCTAGGCCCAAGTCCGGCGTAGTGATCAGACTGACGAGGCTGACTCCCGAGAAGACCGTCTGGAGGGTAGTGATAGACGCATTCGCTACGCTGCAGACCTCCGCTTCCGTCGTCTTGGTATGGACATGGACCGACATGGACCGCAAAGTAGTCGTCGTCGTACCAGCCTCAGCACCTTGCGCACCCTCGGAAGCTGTCGTCTTGTCCGCCGCGAGCCGGGAGAAGTGGTGATCGTGCGCCTCCGCGTCTGTGTACGAGAGGCAGACAGCGTGGATGGGTCCCTTGGGGAGAGCGGTCAGCGTTTCCCCGTTCGGACCCCTGCCCACGACCACCGGCTCGTCTGACGACGACAGCTGCCGGAGCTGCGCAATTACCTTGCTTGCGGTCCTGGGCCTCGCCAGTTGGGCCTTCACCTTCTCGATTTCGGCGCTTGAGTGCGCCTTCGACTTGACCTTGGTGGGTGCCCTAGACGACGGGCCGACGATGAGCTCGCGCACGAGCAGTGCGGACTCCTGCGCTTTCTTGTCTGAGCGCGTGCGCACAACGGGGCGGCCTGCAGGGTCTGCAGGTTTGTTTGCTTTGGGGGTTGCCTTTGCAGGTTGACCATCGCCGTTACTGCTAGCCGGCTGAGCGAAGGGCCGCCATGAGAGCCGTCTCGCTGCGCGTGGAGGAGGCTTCGTGACCGGCGGCTGGTGACCAGCGCTGCCTGCGGTAGATCCAGGAGCAGATGAAGACGCGCTGTCAGAGGGAGGGGCAAGGGCGGCTGCACTGTCTGCAGGAGGCGCGGGGCTGGTGGCGGCGTCCGGTGACTGCGCACTGTCAACTTGCGGGATGGCCGGAGTGCTGGTCGTCTCTTGCTTGTCGGCGGGAGGCTTCACCGGAGCGTCGTTCTTCTTGCCAGCGGTCGAACGTGAACGCAACAGGGAGAGCATGGCGGGGGTATCTGCAAACGGGGGAGAGCTGGGAGGACGTGGTGGTGGTTGTCCTGTTCGGGCTTCTGGGAGCTTAAGTCGATAAGTGTCGACCAGACGCGGTCACATGATGCAGTTTTACTGCCTGCCCAGTGCTCCGAGTCTGTGCTGCCGTGCACGCTCTCCGCCAGCCGTACTTGTACCCTGTAGGTGACGACGTAGGCTTGGCCATCGGCCTGGTCCTTGTGCTGTCTTGTGCTCATTGGTATACTACGGATTCGAGGCGCTGCTGAAATGGCGGCATTAGACCAGCGGAGACTGGCTGTCTGCGTAAGTAATTCTCAGCTGCCTCGCTATCTGCCCAAAACGCGCTGCTCGGTTGCGCTCTCGCGTTCTTCAACAGAACTCCGCGTATGTCGGCCTTCGTGACGCGTGAAGCTTTGAAGTCACCTCAGGTTTGACGTGGCTCACAACCGAGATTGCACTAAGTTGAAGCTGGAATATAATACAGTAGCCTGGGGGGAGCGTCGTCTACATGTGTCGCGGTTCGCATCGTCTTCCAACGATAGCCAGGGCATGGCTGCGTGGGCATATACACGCGCGAATGTGGCAAGCATCAGGACGACCATGTGGAGCCTGACGAGCGCCACGAAGGCAGAGCTGCACGGATTTGGGTTCGACGCCTGTCGAGCGTCCTCCATATGTCACTCGAGACAGTCATCGACCGCCATGTATGACGGGCGATCATCCACGTCAAATGCCACGCGACACCACTGGACACGCTGACAGGAGGTTAAGGTTAAAAGGCGTGCAACGTTCGAATTCCACTACACAAGTGTCGTACCCAGCAAATACAACGTGCATGCACGTCGGAGGGATATATAAATCCGGTATGTCGCGTTTTTACATAGCCCAGAGTTACTCCGGAACGGCCACGCTCCACGGGTGCTCAATCGCACCAGTTTGTATAGCCACCAGCCTCTGCCAGAGAGACTTCGACACAGGACCCATACCGTCTGGGCCAGTCGGGATGTGCACATCCTCGCCCAAGTAGCGAATTCGGTTGACCGGGCTGATCACCGCAGCAGTACCTACCGACACGGACGTCAATGGTTAGCACGAAATTATCTTGTAGGGGGCGGGCACTCACCGGTCCCGAAGAACTCCACGAGTGTGCCCGCCTTCGCGGCTTCCTGGACCTCCTTCATGCGAATCTCGCGCTCAGATACGATGAACTTGTCTGGGAGCCCCTCGAGCTTTGACTTGCCAGAGGCATGCTCCCTCGCAAGGGTGAGCACGGAATCACGCGTAACGCCTGGCAGGATCATCCCGTCTAATGGTGCAGTTGCAAGCTCGACAGCTAGTCCAGGATAAGTCAGCGATAGCCTCCCAAATTTAATCTCGGAAAGGCATTACTTCCATCGGGGTGCTTGAAGACCGCCATCGCGTTCATCGTACCCACCTGTTGGGGAGACATTCAAAGATAAACCACCCAGGAGAGTACGACGACGTATACGAACCTCAGTGACGATGTGCTCTGGGCCCTGCAGCCAGAGGTTCTGTACGCAACCCTGCTTCGCGGCCTCTTTGGCGGCAATGAGACCCGTCACGTAGTTGGCACCAAGTTTGTAGGACCCAATGCCTACATCGCAGATGACTTCAGTCGCTTGGCAATCGTACATTGACATCGCATGCTCACCTCCGGGCGAGGCGCGGATGAACTCTGTCGTCCCGTACAGCGCGATGGGCTTGAAGCCCTCAGGGTAGTACGGGCCCACAGGGCAGCAGATGACAGTCAACAATGCATCAGACGGTGGGGCGACAACCAGTGTGCCCTCCGTCCCGACTGTCGCAGTATTGTCAGCACCATTCTGTGTCCTCTCGCGAAATCTATCGACGTACTCAAGAGCGGCCGGATGTACAAACTGTATCCCGGCTTGTCCGGGACCCAGTCTTTTTCCAGGCGGACCAGTTGCTTGATAAGTTCCAGCATGGCCTCGCCATCGAATCCCTACCCAGTCCAATATCAGGCACGAGTTCCGAATGGCCCTCAGCATGCGAACGGACCGGTAATGTAGCGCGCCCCGCACTCGTCTGCATCCGCTTCATGTTCATGTCGGGCCGGAAGAGGGCGACCTTGCCGGACGGCGTGCGGTACGCTTTGAAGCCCTCGAAACATGTCTGCGCGAAGTTCAGGACACTCGCATGGGGATCGAGCGAGACCTTTCCGACTGAGCCGGGGTTGTCAAGGTTGCTCAGCAACTCTCGACAGATGGAGCACTTACATGGATGAATACGAGGGGTTCCCCACCCGCTGAGTACGTTCCAGGGTACGCTCAGCATATGATCGGTCTACAAAAGATCATAAAGACTGGCACAAGAAGGCTCCCCAGACAGCACTTACCACATTCTTGCCAAACACTCGCAGCTCAGAGGCATCTGGCTTTGGCTTGAGTTGAGGCGCACGTTGGATCTCGAGCTTGGAAGGCTAATGATCATCAGATCGCGGAGGGGCGCCAATGAGAACACTACGTTCTTCCCCAAGGGCAGCATGACGGAGCGTACCTCGACTCCAAGCGCGGTCAAACTGTACGCAGCGCGCAACACCCTCGACCTCACACATCGCGCTTGTACACTCCGAGGACATGTCGAGGACCTGATCGACCGCAACATCGTGAGCAAACTGGCAAAGAAACCGCGGACGGAGGCTGCGCACGCTTTCCTCCTCACCGATACGCTTTATACGTACGAGAAGTGCGCTGGCCGAGTCAGGCACCCCGGTCTGTGCTCGGTCTGTGTCTAAGTAACTCGATTATCGAGGCGGTCGAACCCGATGGGAACTCTGATGCACCGAGAAGCGCCCTACCCCGCGTCGGCAGCCCGTCCGAGCCGTCGCCGCCACGGTGCTCATTTGGTATTGAGCAAAATGGAAAAATGGGTCAGTAGCGTCAGACTTTGTCCAGGCCTATTCAAGCTCCCGTACTGCATGGTAGCGTGACGCAAGACGAGTACTGTTGGACGAGCATCGTTCACATATCATTGACAACCCATACGCGATCCCGGCCCGCCATATCAGAACGGTCGTCTTCGTACGAGCCCGGGCCTGTCCACAGCCCCTCCTCTGTGTCTTACATACAATGGTGTCATTCCTAACACCGAGTCACAGCTTGACTGAAGACGTGATCGGAATTCTGAAAAACACGCGGCCGTTGGCATCCGCCGGAGGCAGCCTGCCCGCACGTATGTTCACCTGCAGCGATGGGTGCAGAAGTCTCGGCGCACCGAGCACAGCGTCGCGCTGCTCGCGCCACTCGATAAAGGCAGACTTGTCTGTGCCGAGGTTCAGATGCTTGTTCGCGACGCGCTGGTCCTCGACGGTCGACCAGCAGGTCTGGTCGCGGTTCTGCGGGTAGTCGTGCCCGACGAAGAGGCGGTAGTCCGGAGGCAGCGAGAGCAACCGCTGCATTGACTGCACATGTGGCCGTCAATGAGTGAGACATAGCGCTGTTACGGGAAGTGGACGAAACTTACAGCATAGAGATCTTCAGCGTTTCCACCCGGGAAGTCCGCTCGTGCGGATCCGACGTCAGGCTGATGCAAAAGGTGTGAGCACAACACCACGATTGCGACACATGACACCTACGTTGAAGATGGAGTCACCAGTAAAGACGGCCTTGCCAATCAGGTAGCCGACATGGTCGGGAGTGTGGCCAGGTAGGTGGATGACACAGCATGACAGCTGACCGAGTTTGAACTCTTGGTCGTCGTCAAAGTAGCAGTCAAATGTCTTCTCGAACACGGATGGATCGTCCAACCCGTAGATCGGCGCGAATGTCTTCTGCACCTGTGAGATCCTTTTCCCGATGCATACCGGGATGTCGCCACCAAGTTCCTGTTTGATGTATTGCGCCGCAGTGAGATGGTCTGCATGGGCATGTGTCTCGCTAGATCACGGAAAAAAAGATAGGTACTGTATGACCATGCACAGGATAGCGCGAGGACGTACAGGATGCGGCGGACTTTGAGACCCTCCACCTCAGCGAATGCAAGGAGGCCGTCTGCTGTGCCAGTAGATATCGCCCCAGCGTTAGCGTCATAGTCCAGCACCGGATCCACTATAACCGCCTCAGATGTGTGCGGGTCGACCACAATGTACTGCCAAGTCGATGTTGTCTTCTCAAAGAAGGTATAGACAGTCGGCGTGGCCGCATCCGGACTGATGTGTCGTCTCCATGGTTCGGCAGGCGCAACTTTTGGTACCGGTGTAGGAGCGGACGACTGCTTTGAGGTGGCAGCAGCGGCAGAGAGGGGCTGTGACGTCGAATACGCGCGACGAGCAGCTACAGGAGTTCGAATGCTTACGCCGACGGTAGCAGGCAAAACGTGCACCTTGCTACGATAGCAGCGAACAATCGCGGAGTACCGGGGGGCAGCAGCGCGCGCTGTGGTCGCAGACGTCTGGTAGAGGGAGAGCATCGTGGAACCGTGGAACGTGGAAGACTATCGCCGCACTTGGTGGTGAGCGGAGCGGAACTGTCCGAGGTACGGTTTATATGCATGCGGGAAAGCCGGTATGGGCATCACGAGTACCTGCAGCTGTCAATTCCGAATGCGCAAAAAGACCCATGCATCATCCTCACCAGCCTCTAGCGAGAATACCCGAATTCGGAATACGTATATATGCTTCAATATTGAGATAGAAGACAGTCAAGGACAACTGGAAGATGATGTAGGGAGAGCGTCAGACTTTTCACTAGCTCTAGTGTACTCGCGAACACCAAAGGACAAGTAAGGCGGAAGAGACTTGGAAGGATGTAGACGGTTAATTGAGCCTCGCTCGATAGATCACCAGCGCCTACCTGCGCGGGCTCAAAATGTCACGTGGGAAAGGCGATCTTGTTCCTGTTTGGGCAAACTGGTACTTCAGCCATTGCATGGACATTGACTGGCAAATTCGTCTCGATTGACCGCCAGTCAATTTTGATCCTCGTGGCACTAAAATCCTGAACAAAGGCGGAATTTTAACGTTGCCTCACCCGCTGCATGCCACTCAGGCTGCTAGCCATGGAGGGCTTTCTCGTTCGTCCTCGACCATGGCACTCGACAATGGTCTCTCTGCACGCGTTCTTTTCTCTCCCCATCACATGTACAGTATACGACTGCGATGTAAAGGTACCAAGTTTTACGCCATGCATCCCAAACACTGCAATTTCGCGACGCCGCCAGACGCACGAGACCCCCATCCGAGGAGCGCGACGAGGCGCACGGAGTGACAATTCACTGTGAGGACACGACCGACTAGTGACTTCCGTCTGCACTTCAGAGCATACATCGAATCTGGCGTCACCGCTTGTATGTCACGAGAACAGCTGGCTAGGGCATGCGCCTGGCAGTGACTGAGATGGACGACAGTGATAAATCCGCAGACCCAATGATCTCAAGTATACGGATTGACGAATACTACGGTCATGCAATGATCATAATGACGAGTTCGTCATGCAGCATTCCTTGCCTTCAACTGCGCCGCATACGTCGCCTCCATACCGTAAACAGTATTGTTTGGATATACCTGGATCAAATATATCAGAGTCCAAGTCCCTCAGAACATGATTGCTACATACTGTGTATCCATCATTTGGTGTCGCCCCACTTGACAGGTAGGAACCAGCTTGCCTAGGTGCATATGAGTCGCCATCACATCGCAGACTGTTCAGATCAGAATCTCACCAGATGAGATTGCCCGTAAGCCCAGAGTTGATCATGGCTGGATACCAGGCCTCGTAGGTCGCCGTCATGTTCGTCGTCATGCCGAATTCTTCAACTAGAACTGGTTTGTTCTGTGCCTTCTGGGAGGCTGCATGGTTGTCAATCCATTGGACACCCCATTCGATCGGGTCGGTTGTTTCGCCCCAGCTTATCTAGAATCGTTGGTCAGTGCATGCATTGGGGAAAGTTGAGATGATGGTCATACCGGATACAGCTGCGCGCAAAATGTCATGAGCTACTCATTCGCCGACAGACACCGACTCACATGTGCGGTGCCAAAGTCAATGGTCGGAATCGCCAGATTAGCGGTGAAGTTGATTCCAATGCCTTCGCCCCCTCTGTCCGAGAGCACATTCGTCATGTATAATTTCCATCACAGAAGGGTCGCATAAGACATACCCGTATGGATAGTCCGAGTTGCCTGTGATAGCATAGAAACCTTCATCGCCAACCGCTACGAGATGGTTTGCATCGATGGAGTGGATGTATGCTGACATTTCCGCGATCCAGTTCGTAACATTCACCGCTGTACAGTTACCCGAAGTGGTTCTGGTGTTGGCTATTAGCACCATAGGGGGATATTTCCCGACACCAACCCCCGTGCTTACCCAGTCGTTCCTGCGCACCTCGGCTCATTGGCAAGTTCCCAAGCCAAAACTCCGGGCTCGTCGACGTAGCGGCCAACGAAGGCACTGACGTAATTCTTGTAAGCTGCCTGCAGGAGCTCGATCAGTAAACTCGACCGGTCATGCAATACAGGAAACATACGATGATATCAGTGTTGGTGTAGAAATAGTCGTGATAGTCTGTGCCCGTCAGCTGGCTAACATAGACATCCATTCCGCCGTAATCAGCCCAGTTGTTTGCACTGTGTGGAACAATTAAGTCGTAAGAGAAATATATGGACATTGATGTCGCTCACAGAGTAACGATAAGCCTCAGACCATTCGCCTTAGCCATCGCGACAACATTATCTAACGGAAACCATCAGTCCGCTGTTGAAACGACATGTGCGCTGAAGCTCACCGAAATTTTCCAGACCGGTGGATCCATAGTTAATAGTGGGCACCCCGTTAGTCCAGAGCTGGTAGTAGTCGCCGCTGGGGCTCGTGACATCATTGAATCCCCTGGACCAAGAGACTTGAGCTATAGTGCACAATGCAGGCTTCCGCCGAATCTCACCAGGTGCGGACAGTCGTTGCGCCAACAGCAGCAATGTCTGCAAATGCCTGATTCATCTCAGTCGTGCTGAGACCCGATAAGCCGACCCAGTACGAGTTGGCGCTGAGGCAGAAGCACGATGAGGCTTCATATTACGCGTCAATGCTCATGTTGCTCTTACCCAACAACCGTAAAAACTTCTCCATTGAGTTCGAAGTTTTGACCAGACGTCGTGACGAAGCCAGTCACAGCCGCGGGGGCTGCAAATTCAATGATTGAATCGCTGAGCCAACGAACTCACTCAGCCCCACTTACTGGCGGCACTGATGGGTGACTAGATTGCAGCAGTGCACAGATCAGCCATAGGCTAATAGCTAGGCAGGAATCATGCACGACTCACCCGTTTCAAGTTGTCGCCGACGGAGGCGGCAGCGGCGAGGGAAACCGCTGAAAGCAATGCAGTGAACCCCGTGAAGCGCATCTTCGTATTACGCTGATGACAATACACTGACAGCAGAACGCAGAAATGTCCCAAAGTCAAGCCAATTTATAGCCAACAGCGCGGTGACCGGCTGAGAGTCCGTCAGCGTGGAACGAGGGAAGCTGGATACAATCTCGGGGCAATAATGACACCCGAGGTTGTCCCAGAGCCACGACCAAGTCGTGTGAACACCCCGGTCGATATACGACGTGTAGCTAAAATGAAAACTACGACCGCACGTCACAAAGGTCGAGATCAGCAGGCAGCGACTGCATGGCGACACCATCATACCAAGAGTACACGGAGAATCTGCGGCTTTCCCACCTCTCCACGTGATGTTGCTCCCAGGGGTTCTATTAGGATGATACTGACGTCGACTCGAGTGTACTAAGGTATCGCTCAGCCCCATACATCTGCGACGAGTGCAACGTTAGCCTGACTGGTCAACACGGCCTCCCAAGGATTCAACGTTCAACCCTCTTCAATGACTGTGACATTGAGACCTTTCTCCGAGTCAATACCCGGAGGCGACGCCTCGTTTCCTGGAGTCGCTAGCAGCTGGACGAGGGACCTAATTAAAGCACTTGCATGCAAGAGGATTTCCCGAACATACCGAAGATCTTATCCCCTTGCCGCGCAACTGCCTGCACTACTGATGCGATGCGGTTGATGTCCGATACTACAGTAGTCACTCAGCGCGTCAGCGGACACACACCAGACGCATTGCCTCCGTCTCTCACCTGTAACATTGTGCCCCTTCCCTCGAAGGGTATCCAGTGTGTCGGCGGGTAAGGTGTTGTCCGCATTGACCATAGTAGGGTAGAGCTGGTCATGAACCCGTCCATGTTCAATCGCTGCGCTCACATCCATACCCCAATCCATGTTCAGGATCACTTGGAATACTGCTGGGAAGATACGCGATCCTCCAGAGCCGCCGGTGGCCAAGTAAAACGTGCCGTCTTCGTGTTCCACGATCGTTGGTACAGTAGACGAAAGTGGACGTTTCCCGGGTTCGGGATAGTTGACTGGGATCGGATGAGTAAAAAGTCGTTCCAATTTAGCTTGTACTCACATGGAGAAGGAAAGAGGCCGAAACTGTTCGGAGTGCCAGGAGTAGAAAAGTCGTCCATCTGAATATAGCATGTCAGCACTCGATTGGTAATGATGCTTGACTTCGTACCTGGTCGTTAAGAATGACGCCAGTCTCTGGGTCAAGCACTTGCGAACCAAAGACAAGGTTCACTGTGGATGTAATTGTGACGGCCATACCATCGCTGTCTACTACGGAAGAGTGGCTCTGAGGGAGCGCTCGTTAGCACCGCGGTAGACGGCTCGAGGTTTGCGAGCCTACCGTCCCATGGTCCTCGATGATATCGAACATGGGGTGATAATAGTCGGGCGTATGCGTGCTATCCTTTAAGCATGGCAGGCGAATGAGATCAGGAGCTACTTCACGACAGGAGAAGCTCACATCAGTGATGTTGGGAAATACTGTGTTGCTGTATGCTTTGGTAGGGATCTCTTCTATGAGCTTAGTGTCGTTACTGAACGCAAGGTCGCAGACTCTGGTTCTATGGATGAGATCTTAGTCAGTAGCATGTCCATTGACAGCTCAGTGCTAAACTAACCGAGCAGCGAAGCCAACTAGATCATATGAGTACAGGGCTCACGGAAAAAGATACCAGCGGTAACTTACATTTCATTGCCTCTATTAGTCTATGACTGTTGAGCGGTGTCCGTCCTTCCCCAACTAGGTCTTCATAATTCTCCATTAGGTTCAGCATGTGTAGCAGTACTGGCCCCGAGGTTGGTGCATGCGAGGTATACACCTTCCGCCCGCGATAGGTTCCCTGAAGAGCAGGCCTGACATGAACTGCATAGTTCTGCAGGTCTTCACGCGTCATAACTCCTCCTGTAGCGCTAATCTTCTTGATGAGCGAGTCGGCAATGGAGCCCTGGGTGATTGCAAGATTAAGCGTGCACGGTCGATTTGAAGATGTCAAGGATCGCTTCACCTTATACAACGCATCTGCACCCTGTTCTGCGACGACTGCCAGAGTGCGCGACAGGTTCGTGCGTCGAACGATTTCGCCCTCCTTGAGTAACTGTCCCTCAGGCGCAAAGATAGCGCTCCAATCAGGATCCTTCAGCATTAGTGGCTTGAAGAACTGAGATGTATTGTGACCCTTACGCCCTGTACATACTGAACACACCCCAATCAGGCACATACCTTAAGCCGGATCCTTTCAGAGAGTTCCCGCTGCATCTTCCAACCCCGCGCGAGTTCGACGCTTGGCTGCACAAGAGTCTTCCATGGCAGGCTCCCCCATCGCTTATGAGCCTCCTCCAGACCGCGCAACTCGCCAGGCACACCTACTGACAGACCACCGAACAGCGCCTTCATGGGTTCCTCGACGAACATTGTGTTATTCGAAGCGGCGGGCGCCATCTCGCGGAAGTCGATCGTGTACACCTCCGAGGAAGCGTTAAGTGACGATGGGGGTAAACGCACAGTCATGAACCCTCCTCCTCCAATGCCAGACCTGTGCTGTGATCAACTCACATCGGTTAGAGAAGAACGGTATGACGCACGAGAACATATTGAGCACCCCAATACATAGCGTCGTACTAACGGCAGCATCCACTGCGTTTCCCCCCTGCTTCAGGATGTCCACTCCGACGTCCGAGCATACTTCGTTCTCGCTCGCTACCGCGCCGTGCGTCGCTTCTACGATGTAGGCCTCGTTGCGTGTTCCGGAGGGCACAGGACGTCTGATGCTACCGGGCTTGTGTGTGAGATGAGTATGGGTATGACGGCAAGATGGGGCGACAGCGTCCCGGGCGACGAAGAGCAGGGCTAGTGCAAAGACTGTGATCGCTACTACAACCTTGCTTCTGCGTACCCGATCCCGTTGATAGACAACCGGACGATGGAAGGGAATGATCCCGCCGTCTTGCACGTCATCTTCCAGGAGCACGCCGTGCTTGCCCATGCTGATTCTGCACGCTGCCTCGCCAGCACGAAGGGATGAGCAGAAAAGAGTTCTCAGAAGATAAGGAAGTCGGGTGTTGATATGTAGTACGTGCGGCACGACCAACTGCAGCTGAAGCCGCGGCACCCCAAGGAGGCAGCCGCACAATGACTAAGTCATGGTCTGAACTTATTTAAGGCCCAATCGGCGAGCGACACGGCGCTGAACTATTCCAGCTTCGTGCAAGCACAGAAAATGAAGGACAAGGACTGGGTTTCGAGGGAAAGGTAGGCAAAAGGCTGCAGGGCTGGAAGGAGGTCGGTATGCTTATATGCGAACCGTCACCGGCTTGTGCGCTAGTCAGTGGCGAATATTGTACCATCAGTCGCCGTATTGCGCAATGGGAAGAGCGAGGTCGAGGCACTCATTACAATCCATATCCCATTATATAGGCTCGGCTATGCTCATAGACTAGTACACATCGACATAACTTACTCCGCTATTGTGTCCATGACCAACTGAAAAATTCGTCTCACTGTGCAGACCGGCACTTCTCGAGGTGTCGCTCCTTGCTCGTGCATGAAGGCACCTCCAAGGCGTCTTTGACTCGGTCTGACGGCGGTCGCTGTAGCTGCGTAGGCAGCAGAGGGTATCTTCATCACTGCAGGCTATGCTCAGCAGTGGACAAACTGTAGATAGCCAGCAACGTACCTGATATCAACCGAGCAGTACTGGAGCCTGCTGACTAGGCACATCTCATCACGTATCCGTCACTTCGAACGGTTTGACCATGACGCCACGCTCGCCCTTGACCTTCCGCAGCCAGTAACGCTTCAAGGTGTAATGGTCGTACGAAGCGGCAGCGAGACGCATAGCGCGTATGTGATGAGGGCGAGAATTCGCAGCTATGGCATCTTTTCGCGATTGCCAGATGCAGGTAGCGAGGTTCATCCTGGTCTCTGGATGTGGCGTGCCGTACCAGTACATTATCAGCTGGAAGCCGATCAGTTCATGACAATAGTATATGAGAACATGAATGCCTACCCCTCCGTTCTGCACGGCTTCTTCGTGCGCTAATCGGTCAGCGGAGTACAGGCCTGGGGCACATCGTTATCATGCGACGAGTATACCACGAGTAGCAGAACATACCGGAACCGTCGCTTCCTATACGGCGTTTGCTGTTGAAGACGACGCAGTACCATTCATGCTCGGCATCCTCCGGTAGGTCAATCTCATCCCAATTGAAGGCCTCCGCATATGGAACCGTGGCGTAGTCCGGGGTCACTGCACGGAACCGATGTAAGGCATAGTGAAGTGCAAGAGAGGCTTCGTCGATAGTAGGTAGGTGCGATTCCGTAGAAAGCGGGGAGTACAGCCCACTGCTGAGACCCTCTGTGAGAGGCACTGGAGGTTGCCTGTACTCGAGGGGCAGTAGAGACAAAATGGGTGGGAGGTACAGTATTGGTTCTGGAGGGCTTGACTGGAAGGAAAATTCGGACTGAGGATATGAGAGCGGCGCCGCAGTCGAGCTTCGCCCGTTCTCGCTCTGAGACTGTTGCCCAAGATCGTACGTGAGCAACGAACTTGCGACGGGAGCTGGAAGGATAGCAGTAGACATGACGATTCAAGATGTCCTGTACCTCACTCGCGTCCCAGCATCCTCTTTTATACTGCGCGCGAAATGAGTCCATGCCCGGCGGATGTCTCGGCGACAACGGGAAACCGCATTCCCCACATTGGTGACCTGTATACGGACCCGGGAGTGCAATTCGTCATTAATGCGTGCGTTGCCTCCGGATGTCGACTTCGTCGGCGCCTCGCTTGGACATCGTCAATATTGGATCCTGTTGTCGGGTCATCTCGTGTCTGACATGGATCTGATTCGCAACGAAGAGGTCGGTGAATCGGCATACACAATCAAGGCGTACTGCATGCGCAGCGTGACAAATTCTTTGGACCAAAAGGGAGCATCCGAGCAGGACCGGCTCTCGTTGGACCATGAATGGTCGTAACTAATACTAGCATGTCTGTCTTCGCGATATTATTAACATCATTACCGCCGCCGCCAGTTTCGGTTGGACACTTACCTTGAAAACATCACCAGTCTCACCGGTGCCTGTGCGCGGTATAGCGCAATTTCGGCGGCACTCGTCGCAAATGTCTCATAGCGACATGCTGGCGAAAGCCTAAGGTTAGCGACGTGCGTCCTGTGTGTGGCAACCTGTCACGGGCCGGGTATATGTACGCGTTGTGTGACTAACGCGACCCACGTGACCGTTGATACACTCTTGCGCGAACGTGTCGTGACGCTTGCGCGAC
This sequence comes from Fomitopsis serialis, assembly GCF_022376445.1. Taxonomy (NCBI): domain Eukaryota; kingdom Fungi; phylum Basidiomycota; class Agaricomycetes; order Polyporales; family Fomitopsidaceae; genus Fomitopsis; species Fomitopsis serialis. The sequence continues at coordinate 9,314 of NW_025955222.1, read as the reverse complement.
CTGTTTGATGGGCACAACCACCAAAAATCCTGCCCGCATACAATCCCGCTCGAAGGTTTTCATTCTGCATGTCAGTTGCAGATCGTATGGTTCTAGCATTCAACAATGCCTTCACTACTGGCTTATAACGATGTGTCGGGAGATATTATGATGGCGCGCAGGAGGACCGTCAGCAGTCGGTACGCGCGTCCTGCTAACCTAACCAACAAGATTCTCTGTTTCATGATCCTAGATCATCGGAGCAACCTGTCATGAAGCGGCGCAAAACGACTGGACTGAACTCTCGCTTCGACCGGATGATCGAGACCGTCAATATATTGCATACATCTCCTGCGAGCTCCAAGAGCTCCCACTCAGGAAGGCGTCGTCGCGCCGCATCATCCTCTTCCGCCAGCGCTGCAGAGTACGACATGCCGAGAACACCCGTAGACGCATACAACGAGCTCCGCGGAGGTCGACTCGGGGCTGACTTCGCGGTCATCAAGATGCATGCTGGTGGTCGTGAAAGACTTGACGAACCTGGGATTTCTGGAGAGTATCGGAACAGCAGAAGGCGATCCCGGAAACTTCCCTCTATCCCCGCATGGCTCAACAATACGCTCTCTACGCTTGACGTGCACCACCCTCTCCGCACTCTACTACCACCACATTCGACAACCGTTCCGGTGAGGCCCGGTGTATGCGTAGAGCCCAGATTACACGAGGATGCACCCGTGCTGAACCCTGCAGTGCCTGTTGAACAAGCCATCAATGACGGCTCTGTCTTCGCGTTCAACCCTCCGAGTCCAGGAAGTCCTCCGACCGCGCATGTACCCAATCCAGGCGCAGGGAATCCATCGGTTACGGGACGTATCGCGAGTAACTTCGCTTTGTCCCGAGACCGCATCGTGGGCGACATTTCCTCGGTCTCCCACACGACATCTCGCCTCTCGTCCGTATCCGGCGGAAGACCGAACTTGAGCGAGGATCTTCTGCCCGTGCCGTTCTCCACTCCTGGGCCTGCTTCCTCTGTCGGTGCAGTGCCTCCTTCCGACTTTCCGCTGGAGTCCGCTAGTCGCGACGACGCTAAACATACCATGCTCCTCGAAGAGTCTATTGGGGTCACCAAAAATGGATTATTCAGTAAAGATCCTTTCGCTGTAATACTAGGTCCACAGGCAGACACGCCGCTTCTTGAAGACTACGATCCGGACGACTTTGTGATGACTAGTTACGGCGTTCGCTTAGCTGCTTCCTCTGCACTCGCCCAGAACACCTCGATGGCTATCCTTGTCGCTAGTTCAACTCGCTCTTCGGGACCTACTGGATGTATGCCCTCGGCCACCACTACGGGACTGGACCGTACTCTTGGAGGCGAAGTCGCTCGCTCCTGTTCTCCATTCTGTCTTGAACGTATGTCATCGCCTGCCCCACAACAGCCGTCGAAGTCTTCTTTCGGGCTAGAGCGGACAAACGAATGTACCCCACTCAGACCGATTCCATTTTATTTCGACTCGCCTGCAGAAGATCCCTGCAGCTCGGATCCTCTCGAGGAAGATGACTATATGCTGCCCGAGGACCTCACTGCCATCGATTTCAAATGGGAAAAGTTTGACCGCGGATGCATCGGCGAGACTCATACGACGTCGGATCTGTCCTCGTCAGACATCTCCGCTAGTACTGCTGGTCTTCGGGTCGCGCCTTTCCTACGTGAATCCGCAGGTCGCGTTCCGCGTACCCCCGTACTGGGAGAGGATACGGTGCAACCTTCATCAAGCTCTGACGTCCCAGCTCCGGTCCCCGGCGATTTGCAAGAACTGTCTGACGATGATGATGGGACGTGGATCGTGCCCTCGACCGGCCTGGCTCAGCCGGGCGCGCGACACACTGTGAGCGGTGTTAGAACGGCCTCAAGAGACGGCGCGGCAAAGGATACGCCTCGCTCTCCTCGTCTACCTGTCTTTGCGCCAGCGCCGGGCATTTTCCTGTCTCCCCTTCGGAAGGCGGCAGAAATCGGCTCGAATGTGACTCCAGAGGTCAGTCAAATCCAACTGTAGTCAGTTTCAAGCTGCTCCCTAAGGTTTCGTGACATTGGAACAGAAAAAGCCCAGCGTCGTACTCAATACTCCAGGAGAAGAAGTGGCGGACCACGACTATCGCAGGACTCCACCGTGTGAGCCAGCACAAGGTCCAGCTTCTGAACAACCTCTTGCAGAAACAAGGCATCCCGCAACGCCAGCTCGCACTGCGGTCGAACGAGAAGCTCGGGATCATCTTCGTACGTCACCAAGCGTCAGGTCAAGAGGCAGAAGCTCCAGGTTTCCCGCTTTCGCGTCGCCGGCCGTCAAGGAGGTGGTTAAGGAGGATGTCAGAGGACAGATCGGTACAGCGGGCACTGATGGCAATCATGCTTATACGCCGACCTGTTCCCAGGAGTCTCATGACACCATCGAGTCGTGGACAGAGCATAGGTAGATTCCTGAGACTGGATCCGAACGTGATCGTTAGCCACGTATTTCGGGCATAACAAACCAAATCAACTTACAACGGCGGGGCCCTTGAAATTGACAAACAGCCTTGATCTTTGAAGGCCAGCACACTGGAAGTGGTTTTCTTGAACGGCGCAACTCGCTCGGAGTACTCGAGGCGGCCGAGAGGTAATGATCCAGGCATGATCACATTAAGTATATATAGATTCATACGTACGAGAAAATGGCACAATAAATGACCGGACCACCCAAGTGAAGGGCAACGAATGAATGAACAGCTCGAACAGCTATTCGACCATGTCCGTGCTAGTCTCGGACCCGGGAATGAGGACTTTCAGTCACTGTAGACACTTTCCGGATATCGTGGGGGAGCATCGCCCTCGTAAGGACCTCTGGACGACCTACGATCGATCCTTTGCGCGATGAGTTCAATGATGTGGTCCACGCTCACAGCGGGAGGATGCGGTGCAGATGGCCCGGGTGTAGATGCGACCCCTGAGACCAGGCCCGTTTCAGGAAGCGGTGGGGCGCCAGTCTCAGAAGTCGCAACGGTCGGAGGCCCTATGCTGCTGCTGGGCGGACTGGTAGAGACTACAGTGACCGGAGCAGACACGGGGATCTGTGCGGTGGCCGGACCGCCAACTGACGCGCCTTTGTGATACATGCCCGGAGTCAAAGGTGCCGTGTACGAGGAGTCAGTGGTGGGCACGGCTCCATCCTTGAGTGAGTGGGAGGACGGCGTGGCGGCGGTGGGAAGGACGGGGAAGGGTGATATATCGGACTTCCGGGATGCATCGTACTGCCTGGATGCATGGCGGCGGAACAACCACAGAATCAGACCGATTATGAGGAGTAACCCAGCAACTCCACCAACGACCCCGCCTGCGATGGCGCCGGCGTTCGTTGATTTCCTTATGTTTGACACAGAGCTGGCCGTCATGGAGAAATGAGGCAAGTTCATTCATGCATTAGGTGATACGCAACTCACGTCGCAGAACTGGATGCTGTGCCACCTTGGGTATGATTGGCTTGGAACACGGAGACAGAGTTCAATATCATTTGCCAGTAGGTCTGATCGGCCTCATCCGTCAAGACAATGGTGTGCGTCCGATTGGGGTCAAGCCCAGCTTCGAAGAAGAGAAGCGAATTGCCTTGCTTCCAGGGCGTGCTTCCATTATACTGGGTTTGATACCCATCGAGTGTCTACACACAGTGCAGTTAGAATAATGGAACGGCAGACGTCGCTCAAGTCGGTACTAACCACGTTATAGATCCAGTTACCCCAGTTTCTGAGACCGTACATTGCGATGGCTTCTCCCGTGAAGTTCAAAGATACTGACGAGCCGTACTGAGAGGTAATATGAAAAGGTGCCGTCGATGTCGGACTTGGCACGTCAGCGTCCGATTTAACAGACCACCCTCCCGTGTACTGGAAGGCAGAAGTGTTCGTATTGGCATATACCACCTCGAGCGGTTTGCCATCAGATCTAGTTCCATACAGATACACTCAGTCGTGACGGTCTGTGCAAAGTGAACGCTACGCACCCATCTGCGAATGTGTAGGTTACATTCGCGAGGTCAAACTCTAGGACTTGACTGGCGCCGGAGAAGTGTGCGGTCAGTGTCACATAGTGTGTTTGGGTTGCAAGATCGTCGGCAAAGTAGAGAAGCCCGTTTCCAACGGCCGATTGATTAGTATACGCATCATTGTCGATGGTAACGTCGAAGGTCCCATTCGTCGATCCATGCAGATAAACGGCATCACCTGGTTCCACGGGAATGAGAAGAGCACCCAGCCGTCTCATAATAGGGCGTACCATAGAACTGAAAGTTCAAGCTAGCCCCGTCGAGAGCAGTGATGTGAAGCGATTGTCCCGAAGCACTGTTTGCGTAGGCCGATGGGAAGCCGCCCGAGCCTGACCAGGACGGCTCCCAACCGATGAGGGTACGATTTCCCAAACCACCATCCTCTATGCTCGCATAAATAAGTCTACACCTTCAACAGAAAGCCTTATACGACTGACCGAAAGGCTTGTAGGTAATGAATGCACTTGAGTCGTCAATTGTGAAATTCCAGTCAGTGCTCATGGCCAGTAGGAGTACACAGGCGAAAGAAGGTAAAGGACTGCGAATAAGATGCGACGGGCCAGGGCATCAGGCAACCTGTTATCGCTGTTTGTACGTTCCTTTTGACGGCGACAAAGCGCGACGCAAATCACGTATTTTGTGTTGCATCAATGCGCGAAGTGTCAGATATTGGCAGCGGGTCGCCGAGGCTGTTGGAAGACACTGGCGGGCTCATTGAATGCTGGCCGCTCATTCGCCACGTGCTCCATTTGGTAGGTGTCTCACATCCGGATCACTGATCAGATCCAATCGCCCAGCCCCTGCCTAATGCAGTAGGACTCTTGTGGAGCTCGCCCGAGTCGTGCTCATACCGGCGCGCCCGCTCACCGCGATGAGTGAGATCCGTCAGGTGTACGCTATGCGGACATGTTCATAGTAATTACCCCATTGTGGCTTGCCGGGGGCTGCTTTGTGTACTGTACATGTGCTACTTATATTTACACAAGGCTCCTAGGTACAGCGGGGACAATCAAGACATGGGACGACATTGAGGAACACATCGAGCGCGCGTACCTGACCGTGGTACGCTGTACTATACGACCGCCTGCGACCGCTCGTAGATTTTTGTCACACGCGCAAAAGCAACCAGTCTCATGGAGTTCCTATCATGATGCATGATTGGCATGAAGATCGGAGTCGTTACGCGTTACATCTTAAGCTTCAGTCAAGCTGGCCGCCTGACTACATACTGTCGCAAATGGCGGAAGGCACATAGAACGGTGTGAAGAAGTTCCATATGTTTGTCCTGGTTCGTGAGCGCGATGTGTTTTGGCCTTGAGCTCATCAAACCTTCAAGCGTACATTGGGTTGTGCAGTCAAAGGGATGTAGTTAGCCAACACGGCTACGCCAACAGCGGTATACCACTGAGTACTCAGTCCTTAAACTGCGCTGTCCCGGTACCGAGGTGGGGCGTCTCCAGCGTCGTGAGGCGGCGAACTTCGTCTGTCGATTCTCTCCGCAATCATTTCGATGATGCGGTCCACGTTCACAGGTTGTGTGACCGATGAAACAGTCGCAGCGGTACTACCTGCTGGTGATTCGGGCCCAGTAGGAAGCATCGAATGAGGGACGCCTGTGTGGCCTGCAACACCCGCCCGGTGTGGAGTTGTCACCAGATGTGCTTGTGTGGTCTGGGAAGTCGCTGGTGTACTGGCCAGACCGATACCCTTTGCCGGTAGGCCTTGCGCTCGGCGCGCACCATCGGCGAACAGGAGAGAGCTGGACGACGTCTGAAGGGTACCAGCCTGGGGATCCGAGCCCGCATTCGTGGCAGTGTACGGTGAGATGTCGCGATACCTTGACGGCGACGGCCTCCGATGCAAGAAAAAGATCGCCAGACCGATGATCAAGAGGAGACCGCCCACACCACCAACCACGCCGCCAACGATGGCGGCCGTGTGGTGGTGTATGTCGCCAGTGGGTGCCCTTGCACGCGGGGTCTAAGGAGGCTAGACACAGAAGACGTAGAAGCTTCGACTTACGTTGGCGGCGAAGATGACGCTGGTGTGTTCTGCGTCGTATTTGTCGAATTGGACTTGAACACTGAGATCGAGTTGAGATAGAACTTGTAATAAGATTCGCCACCAGCGTTCGTGATCTTGATGGTATGTGACACATTCGGGTCGATTCCGGCTTGGAAGAACAGGAGCGAATTTGTGAGCTCCCACGGAGTACTCCCATTGTACTGATGCGGCGGATCCTCATCCAAGGTCTAAACATACCAGAGCAGACAGAAATCAGCCCAATCCCGCTTCAGGCGACAATCAACTCACGATGTTGTACAGATAGGAGCCCCAACTCCTGAATCCATACACTGCGATTGCCTCTCCAGTGAAATCCAACGATGCCGACGCGCCGTAGGCGGTCGTCTTGTGGATGGGGATGCTCGATATGGTGCTCGGCGCATCAGCAATCGTGAGGCTTGTCCAGTTTCCCGCGTAGTGTACCGCTGAAGTGTCCGTATTGTTATACACAACTTCCTCAGGAGAAGTTGTCCTGCGTCCGAATGTCAATAAACAATATACGGGAAGAATGGCGTGTAGACATCTACCCTGTGGAAAAATCGTAGGTTACTTCGGCGTAATCAAATGCCAGTTGCTGTCCAGAGTTCGGGATGACATGCGCAGTAAGATTGACGTAATTCACGTTCGTTGGCAGATCCTGTTGGCAGTACAAGACACCATCTGCAGTTGCTCTTAAACCGAGCGCAGTGATATCGTTGATTGCAACATCGAAGGTACCACTCGACGTCCCATGGAGACAGACACTGTTACCGGTATGAATATGAAGATGGACGTATACGACGTTTCCGGAGCGAGACAACTTGCCATAGAACTCAAATGACAGGCTGGCTCCATCGAGCGTTGTTACGTGGAGCGACTGTCCGCTGGCCCCTCGACCATACGACTGATCTGATACGGGGAGAAACCCGCCAGAGCCTCCCCAGTATGGATCCCAGCCAAGGGATGTATTGTTTCCCAACCCCGTATCCTCTGTTGGGAGATTAGTTCAGCGTATGCAGGTCGCGGCATCGAGAACACGGACCCGACGGAAGATACTTGATGTAGGAGCTCGAATCGTCGATCGTGAAATTCCAGCTCATCGGTACTCGGAGAGGCTTTGAAGAGCGAGAGATGCGTCCGATGGCAGCAACTTGAGTCCTGTCTTAAAGGCTATCGCGACTTTATGTAGCAAGGCATTCTTCGCCGACAGTTTTGTTATTCATCTCATACGGCGAGAGCTTCCGTATGAACTGTCAAGTACCGCCTTCCTCTGATCATCGCGTCTGCCGCCCGGCGGCCACAGTGGCTGCGTTCGCGTCTCGTGTCGCGCGTCTCGGAGCGCATCGCGTCTTCGCCTAAAGCGCTCTATGCCTGTATGAGATGTAGGTTAGTTGCACCAGATTCGACAAAGGGCATGGCGTACACCGTGGGTGATGTTGATTGTGGCCTTTCAACGGTTCCTGTAACACGGCAAGTACCCGTTGCTTCGCATTGGCAACTCTCACACACGGCGAGGCGGACACTGTTCTGATACCAAAGTCAACTCGAGGCGTGAGACTGAGACTGTCTAGCAGCAACTTCAAGCCAACTGCCTCAAGTCCGCGTTGCCACTGCACTTGTCTATCCGGAGATGCCAGTGTAGCCCTCAAGCGTCGTATCTCTCACCAAAGCAGACGCCCTCTACCGCAGAGCGGCGAGGACTACGGTACAATGTGGCTTGGTAACTTCGTGTACCAGGGAGTTGTTCAAGAGGCGACTCAGAACTCTTGTGAGCCAATGCTGCTGGGCAGTACAGAGCAAGAGATACAACCAAATCAAAAGCACCACCTGTTGACACGACTGTATCCCATCTGCACCACCTCAGCGATCATGCACATGTGCGAAAGGTTGACAACACCTGACATTGCTTCTCACTCCGGGCAATATCCACAGACTGGCACCTCCGTGGTCGTGAATAGAGACACAAAGGCGACTGAACCAGAGCCACAGCTGTGCAAGTGCATGTCATAGTCGCCGTACTGTGTAATAGGGGCATGCGATGTTAGTATGAATGCACGACGTCCTCGAGAGCTCAAGTGCTCACCACCTGGAGACGTCACCTCCGACTCGGCGGGTAAGTCATGGAAGCGCACCATTGCATACAAGGTGTAGACTGACTAGGAGTCATCCGAGGTTTGGCCCTTCGGTCAGTGCTGTTAGCAGAGAGCATACAGATGTGCATCCAACATGTTATGCGATGTCGAGTCCGAGCTGAGCTAGGTTGACAATGACCGTCTCTTTCGAAGTCGGAGTTTTCAACGTCTCCAAGTCAGCTGCAAAGCTAAGATCGCATTTGATTCCTGGCCAGAAGACTTCAAGAGGGTTTTTGCTACGGGCGAGATTCCTACAAAAGAGTTGGGGCTGTTGTACTGTAACCACGTTAAGACGAGAGCGAGCAGTATTGACGGGGTACACAAATAGAGGTCAACGGCGCTTACGGACATGAGGAGACGGTGAGGCGGTCAGTTGAACTCCAGCCCATGTTCATATCCAACCGTCCCGCATTACCTCACTCTTCTTCTGTGCTCATTGCTTGATAAATCTTCGTGTTTCCGCCGGATACCCCCTCCATCACTTTGTAACTCTCTTATCCCCGGTTTCGTATCACTCTACCCCAAACGCGCGCCGAACCAGGTCGAAGTTGAACTTCCGCTGAATCGACATGTCCGCTGTGGATGCTCGAGAGACCATTCATAGCCACATGCTACGGTCTAATACTCCGGGTGCGTCGAACTCAAATTAGGCGGTCACGTTAAATTCACATATTGTCGATAGCCTCGAACGAGAAAGGTAGTTGCATCTCGACACACACGGAGCACATATCTGACGCATTACACAGTATATTGTATTTAGAGGGTCTTCAGAAGACACCACCACAAGGGGAAGAGCAGCTCGACTTTGGGGACGACGGGGGCGACGACATCAGGTCGGACGTGCAGGAAGGATCAAACATTACGCGTACCATACCCATCCAGACGACCGGTCTTGTGAGCAGGCCTCCGCCGTAACGCGCTATTCGACCGTCTAACATTCGCTCAGCCAGAACGCGAACCGGGACCTAACGACCCTCCTGGCCCCAAGTTTGAGTCGTTTGGCTCCTCCTTTGGCAACTTCGGGCCTCTCCCGCCTGATGGGTTCGGAGGCTTCGCACAGGTGAGCATTCTAGTTGTCTATGCA
>NW_025955221.1:0-55722 GCF_022376445.1 Fomitopsis serialis | reverse complement strand
TCCTATACTGTTTACATGACATGACATGTGCCACTGGTACATCCTAGCCAATGCATGGGAATTTGACTTATTATCTGTTTCACTTTCGTGCAAGTCACATTTGGTAATGCACATGGGCATATTCTGGGTGTCAATAGTGCACAAGTTTGTACCTGTCCTGTTCTGTGTTACATGTAAATCCACATGTGCCACTTGTACATCCCAGCCAATGCACAGGAATGCAAAATGTCACTCACACTGTCCTTGTGCTTGTCATGTCTGATAACACCTATGTGCAATATAGGGATCAGTGATCAGTGCGTGTACAAGTGCATGCCCATTCTGTATGGTGTTACTTGTACATCCACACATGCCACTGGTACATCCTAGCCATTACACAGGAATATAAAATGTTACTTGTACAGCTGTTGTGTTGATCATGCCTGTCAATTCCCAAATGCACATTCAGGGTATCATTGAACCATTTAGTTTCATACCCACCCCATACAGTGTTACTTGTACATCCACATGTGCCACTGGTACATCCTAGCCAGTGCTTGGGATCCAACATATGACTTGTACAACTGTTGTGATGGCCATGTCAGGCAATACTACAAACAATCCAGGATGTACACTATAGTGTAAAAATCTGTACCCATAATGCTGTACTGTACTATGTACATCCAATGTGCCACTTGTACATCCTAGCCAGTGTGTGGGAATCTGGCATGTGACTTGTATTGCCCTGGTGTCATCAGTCCAACAATAGGCACGTGCACATCCAGGGTGTCACTGGTATGTACAGGTTTGTATTTGTCCCATACTGTGCTATTTGTACATTGGCACCCCCATGGTGCACTGGTACATCCTAGCCAGTGCATGGGAATTTGTAACATTATTTGTCCTGCTCTCATGCCAGTCATGCTTGATGATGCCCACATGCACAGCCAGGGTGTCACTTGAGTGCACAAATTTGCACCAGTCCCACACTGTGTTGATGCAACCAACAGAGCGAGCACGAGTCGTCAGGCTGTAGCAAACAGACGACGACCTCAGATCGTGCTCGGGAAGACGAGGCAAGAACTGTATTGGCATACCTGTAGCAAACAGACGACGACTACGAAGTAAGTGAGTACAGGTATGCGAGACACAAAAGCTAACTACTCACCCTCAGATCGTGCTCGGAAGACAAGGCAAGAACTGAGGGTGCGAACGCGGCGCGAGGTATAAGTGGGCGAGCGAGCGAGTTAGGTACGAGATACGAGACTGTCCGTAATGGTAATGAATGTACGGATGCGCACGGCGGGCACGGCGGATAAGAGAACGGAACGGCGCATTGGACAGCGCGTAAGCAGCATGCAGTAAAGAACGAAAAACGGGTATAGTATGAAGCCGGAGAGCCGGCGAGGACGACGTACGGATTGTCGGCTCCAACACTTCCCCTCAATCCTAAACGAGTCCGAGTGCAGCCGCAAAGTGCTTGACTTTGGGACTCGGTAGCGCCTTCGTGAGCGCGTCGGCAACCATTCGTCGGTCGGCAGTAAACGAGTGTGAGCTTCTTGTCGGCGATGACCCAGCGAATGAAGTGAAAGCGGATGTCAATGTGTTTCGTACGGGCGGGTACTGGTGGTCCTGGGTGAGTGCGATGGCGCCGAGGTGTCCGAGTTAAGCGGGATGGGCTCCGTGAACGGCGCGAAGACCTGGCCAATAAGGGAGCGTAGCCAAAGGCCTCCTTCGACGCATGCGTGATGGCGACGTACTCCGATTCAGTCGTGGAGAGAGAGATGATCTCCTGGCGTTTCGATGCCCAAGAGACCGCGCCGCCGTCGATGAGGAAAGCGTACCCAGAGATCGCCTTGCGATCCTCGTGCATCGACCCATCTGCGTCGGTGTACCCAACGAGGTCGAGCGAGATGGCACCGTAGGTGAGCTTCAGCTTCTTCGTTCCAGCGAGATAGCGAAAAAACGCGTTTGACGGCTTCCCAGTGAGCGCGCCCAGGGTTCTGCGAGAAACGAGCAAGGATAGATACGGCGTAGGTGATGTCAGGACGAGTGCCCAGCGACGCGTACATGAGCGAGCCAACTGCCTCTCGGTACGGGATGTTGCGCATCTCCGCGGCTTCGGCGGTCGTCTGCGGCGACTGTGTGGCAGACAGCTGAACGTGCGGGTCCATCGGCGAGGACACGGGCCGCGCGTCTTCGAGGTTGTACCGCCGCAGGATCGACTCGATGTACACTACCTGCGAAAGCGAGAGGGTCCGGGCCTCGCGATCACGCTCAACAGCGAAGCCGAGGATCCAATGGATCTCTCCTTCGTCCGTGATCTCGAAGTCCTTCCGTAGGTTCGTTTTCACCTCATCATAAGCCCTACTGACGCGACAATCGTCAGGTCGTCAACGTGTACGCCCATTGCAATGAGCTTGCCGCGCTCCGAGCGGTAGAACACGGCCTGGTCCACATCACATGCGGACATGCGGAGGCGCTTCTGCAAGACGCCGCGCAGCTTCTGGTGCCAGTTCCGCGCGCTCTGGCGAAGGCCGTACAGCGGGCGCAGCAGGCGCAGTACGAGGGACTTATCCTCGGTGAGTGTCAGACCTGGCGGCAGTGCCATATAGATGACCTCGTTCTCCTCGAACTCGCCATTCAGGTATGCACTCTTAATGTCCACCTGGTGCACATCGAGGTCGTGGCGCGCTGCAAACACGAGCAGGGTCCGAATGGACGCCATCTTTGCAACGGGCGCGTAGGTGTCGAAGAAGTCAACTCCGGGCACCTGTGAGAAGCCGCGGGCAACGAGGCGTGCACGGTAACGGTAAACGCTTCCGGCTGCGTCTTTCTTCGCATGGAAAACCCATCGGCAACTGACGATATTCGCGCCCGGCGGGGGCCGCTCGAGACGCCACGTCCCGTGCGCTTCGAGCGCGCGCAGCTCTTCCTGCATCGCCTCCTGCCAGCGCAGCCATTCCGGCCTGCGTTTTGCTTCCGCCAGCGACTGGGGGTCCAAGCCCTCGACCTCAGCAATCTGCGCGGCCATGGCAGCGCCTGAGACCTCTTCAAGCAGCTCGGCAGCACTGTCCTCAACTGGGACCTGCACACCGCGAGGTACGTCGCTATCTGCGCCCTTGCCAGTGAGGATGTCACTGACTTTCTGCGACGGCTTGCGGACGCGCGTTGGCCGTGGCGCTGGCGGCGGTTCAGGGATCTCGGGCTTAGGAGAAGCGGGCGGTGTAGATGGCTCGACAGCGGGTTCGTCAGAAGACTCGTTATCAGAGTCGGAGGAGTCGGCGGTGGATGCGGGCTTGCCATTGCCCGGCTCCTGCTCCCCCTCAAGCTTGACATCCTCGACGACAGCGGGCGGCGAGCTATCGCCGAAACGAACATTTCGCTCGACGGTAATGCGGTGAGCCTCCTCCCAATAAACTCGGTGGCCCTTGCTCTGACTGTCGTATCCGACCCATCGCGCAGCCTTCGCACGTACGCCGAGCTTTCCAGTCGACGTGTCGTGTACCCAAACACGGCAACCCCAGATGGGCAGGCCTACTAGGGTGGGCGGGCGTCCATTAACAGCCTCGAACGGTGTCCTGCCGCCGAGCGCTTTGGTGGACGTGCGGTTCTTCAACCACACAGCATGCATCACAGCCTCCCCCCAGAGGTTCGCTGGCATCCCGGATGCGATCAACATCGCCCGGGTCTTCTCCATCAGCGTGCGGTTCAGGCGTTCCGACACGCCTGCCTCCTCGTGGGTATCATGCACGGAGAGCTTCTGCGTGATGCCGCGCGCCTCGAGGTGAGTCTTAAACTCTTCGCTGAGATACTCGCCGCCGCGGTCGGTGTTTAACACCTCCAGCCGCTTGCCATGGTGGTTCTCCTGCCACGCCTCGAATGCCTTAAATGCTTCGAAGGACTCGCTCTTCAGACGCAGCAGGTAAGCTAACGTCCAGCGTGTCGCATCGTCCGTAAAGCTGATGTAGTGCTTCCGACCACCAAGCGTAGCGACCCGACCAGGGCCCCACAGGTCAGAATGGATCTCGTCACCAAGCTCGTCCGCACGGTCACCTTCGCGCACGGCAGGGACCGACTTCCGTGTCGACTTGGCACGGATGCAAATTTCGCAAGTCTCGGGTTCGTCCGACGGCACCAGGGCAACTCCGGTGATGCGTCCTCCAGACACAAGCTCTCGTATCGCACGCGGCGCGATATGACCCAACCGGCGGTGGAGGTCCATCACGGTAAGCTTTTCGACCTTGGCCGCGGCATTAGCTGACCCAGTCGAGCGTGGACGAGTGACCAGATACAGGCCACGAGACTTCGGGATGGCGCCAATGGTGCGCCCATCCTTGTCGGCGAGAATACACTGCCCGCCGGCGAACGTTGCAGAGTACCCGGCGTCATCGATCCGCCCAATCGAGATGAGGTTAAACCCCAGCGCAGGTGTGTACAGGACCTGCGTCAAGCGGATCTGCGAGCTCGACGCAGTGTTGTTAGGCACAGAGACAATCATGTCCCCAACACCAGTAGCTTCGAAGTGCTGCTGGTTCGCGGCGTTAAGCGTCTGCGGTTTGATCTCGCGGAAGGAAAGGAAGTCCTCCCGATACGGCGACATGTGGTGACTCGCGCCTGAATCGTACAAGTCAACGGGGGTAGATTCGGCGGCAACGAAGGCGGCAGTGGTCACAGCAGAGGTACTGTACATGGCAGGATCATCATCCTGGGCAGGTTCGCGAGGCTGAGCTAACTCTTCGTCCATCGCCAGGCGCCACGTCTCGGCGGTCACGACTCCCGGATCATCTACCTCAACGTCGTCCAGCCAGTTGGCAACAGCACTGAGACGAGCGGTGATCGGGACGGGCGTGGGGACAGGAGCATCCTCCCCATTGTGCGAAGACTCGGAGTCCGTCGTGCTCGACACCGTCTGCAACGACGGCATAGAGTTTGCGTCCGACGGCGTGTCCGACTGCTCGGTAAGCCCGGTGATGTCGGAGCGTGCATCGTCATCAAACAGACCAGCCGACTCATCATCCGACGAGTCAGAGTACACGAACTCCTTCGGGAGCGAGATGTAGGCGGACCATGCGCCTGCAACTTCATCGAGCGAGGCGACAGCGGCAGTGGTGGCGGCGTTCGCGTTGCCGTTCTTCGGCTTCGCGGAGGTGGACTTTGACGCATCGGGCTTGGACGTGACAGATGAGTCCTTTCCCTTCGCGTCGCTATCCTGCTTCGGACTAGGACACTGATCCTGGCGATGACCTTTCCCACCACAGTTCCAACATACGCCGACCGGCTTCTGCGGACCACGGCGCCCCTTCGGCTTCGGCTTCTCTGTCGATATGACGCTGGCGGCGACACCGGCGTCCTTCTGCTTCGCCTTAGCCTTCTGGCTCCCACTGGTACGACGGTCCCACTCCTCGAGTGCGATCTCCATCAGAGTCGTCGCCTTGATGGCAGGAGCTTCCTCGGTAGGCGTATCCGAGTCAGCGAGTGGCGAGGTAGCAGATGACGAGGTCTGGAAACCATGAGCGAGCTTCGCAGTGGCAGAGACTTGAGAAACGAAAGTCGACATGTCGTCGGGCAGGAAATTGATGATCAAGGCAGCATACTCGGCCTCACTGACCGTGATGTCGTTTGTCAGGAGCTCCTCGTACTTGACGCGCACACGATCAAGCTCGGTGTGGAGATTCGCGCCAGCCGTCGCACGCATAGTCAAGAATTGGGTACGAAGGTTTGCGCGCAAGAGAAGCGACTTCGAAGTGAACTCCTGGATGATCGCGGCCCAGATGGCGGCGGCTGTGCCTTTTCGGGCGTGCTTCGTAAAGGTGATGTCGGGCAGTTTCTGGGTGAGGAGATACATCGCTAATGATTCCTTCTTATCCCAGGCAGCGATTGTTGTCAGCTCCGCTGGCGTAGCGTGTGCGGGATCGGCAGGGGTCGGGCGCGGCGACGTCCCATCGAAGTGCTCCCAAACATCCTTCTGCTTCACAGCGATCTGGAAGCGTTGTCGGAAGGTAACCCAGTTCTTCCCGGTAGCCTCGAGCCTCTCAAAGGCTGAGCTAAAGTCGGCGAGTGACGTACTCGTCATAGTGGCGGCAATGGACTACGACGAGTAGGAAAGGAGTGGGTGGTGGGAAAGGCAAGGGTGAGTCTTGTTTCGGCTAGAACGCGGGGCTCATAACCTGATGCAACCAACAGAGCGAGCACGAGTCGTCAGGCTGTAGCAAACAGACGACGACCTCAGATCGTGCTCGGGAAGACGAGGCAAGAACTGTATTGGCATACCTGTAGCAAACAGACGACGACTACGAAGTAAGTGAGTACAGGTATGCGAGACACAAAAGCTAACTACTCACCCTCAGATCGTGCTCGGGAAGACGAGGCAAGAACTGAGGGTGCGAACACGGCGCGAGGGTATAAGTGGGCGAGCGAGCGAGTTAGGTACGAGATACGAGACTGTCCGTAAATGGTAATGAATGTACGGATGCGCACGGCGGGCACGGCGGGATAAGAGAACGGAACAGCGCATCGGACAGCGCGTAAGCAGCATGCAGTAAAGAACGAAAAACGGGTATAGTACGAAGCCGGAGAGCCGGCGAGGACGACGTACGGATTGTCGGCTCCAACATGTGTTACTTATGCATTCACATGTGCCACTTGTACATGTACATGTACAAAAGCTCAGTGTCACTGGTGCATACCCTTGCATAAGTGTATTCACATGTATTGCAATAGCACCATCTCATCATTGGGTGGAGTAGTCTCCTGTGACAGGCACTGTCACAATCATTCTTACATCTTTCTGAGCCACTTGTACATAATGGATTGATAACACACCTGTCACAATCATTTATGTATCTTGTTGGACTGAGTGATTCATAACAGGCTGTGACCATATGTGACATATCTTTCCTAGCTGATGATGTCAATAGGATTTGTACCTAGTGTTGCATGGTGATGAAACTGCTGGCCATTATCTCATGCAAGGAAAGATAGCAGAAGGAGGAAGTTGAGATTATATACTCTGCATGACAGTCACCATCTCCACAATATCTCTTATACTATAGGCACACTTCCATCCAGAAGATCAGAGATATGATCCTTGATAAGTTCTCCATAATTCACTGCAAGATATTGATACATAATCCAAAATTGTGGTCTTCAACATTAGGTTTCAATCTTTTATGAGTAACTCACTTGTGTTAGATTCAGTATCAGTTTGCCATCATTTGCTGCATGAAGTCAAAGAAATTATAACATACCAGGCCATTGTGATCTGGTTTCAAATCTTTCTGCAATCCTTAGGGCACAAAAGATTCAAAAGTTGTTCAGAATCCTTACTCTATCATTGACCATGAAGTACATGGGTATGATCACATAAAATTTGTTCACAATCCTGTATGGGATCCTTTTGCAATACCTCAGGCACAGGGATCAATGAAATATTCTCAATCATTTTAGCAATCATTCATGGAAAAAGGATTTTGAAATTGTAAGGCCTCTTTTTTGTTATCTTTCATGTCAAAAGATAGATTGTCTCACCCAGTGGTGTCGCCTGCCTGATTGCCCAGTTGTAAGTAATTGATCTATAGCAGTATATAGATATGATGGATCTTCATGCCGATTGATCATATATCTGCGTTCGATGAATAGTTCGAGTCGCTGTAAGCTGGTGTTCAAACTCTTCCATTTGACACCTGGCATTGTACATGTGGTGACACTGCAAGACATGTATTTGGTGGGGAGTAATCAGGTCATTTTCATTCGTATGCTGCTGATACCCAAGATATGTTCGTATGACATTCTCGCGCGAACTCATATGCGCAGCGGCTCATGCCGCATCGCGTGGAGACCATGAAGGATTGTTCACAGCGATCGGTCCTACGCCTCCTTCGATCACATCGTCGACGACGAGGTCGAGAGTGGGAGCCACAGCCTCGTCCTCCAATGCCCACAACGCGACAGCAATAGTGCTAATTGCAATGGTCAGCAGCGTTCTAAGCAAGCTTCGGTGCACTCACTTCGTCCCTTGGTAGTTCAGAATGCCCTGAGGGACCGGGTACTTCGTCTGGGGCCCGATGTTGGCAACGCGCTGCCAATGATATTGAGACAACGCATGACTCAGCTATTCATCCGGACTTACCTTGCCGTAGTTCCACCCATTGACAAACAGGAGCGCCCGGTACGTTTGATTAGTGGTGTCGAACTGGAACGAGATCAACGTGTCCGTCTCCTCGGGAATGGAGAGGTCGAACGTCGTGACGAAGAAGCCGACACCTGGCCCGCTAGACGGGAGGCCCTCGGACAAGTTCCGCGAGGTCCAGTCGGACGTGTCATAACCTGGGAGGTGCCAGCCCTGGCGTTCGCCGTACAAGCCGCCTTCGTTGAGCACTCCACGGAGTTTGTCCGGATAGCTGCGAGGGTGGTCAGTTGACGAGTCATCAGGAACATCAAGGCACTCACTCTGTGTAACCACCGAGCTTGCCCTGAACGCGCCATTCGGTGAAGTTTCCGGCGTTGAGCTGGTAGCCAGGGATACCGCGGGGCGACTTTTCTGCGTAACAAAAGAGATATTAGGTTCACATCGACACCAGCGACCAGGCGAATAGATGAAACACCATTAGGGGACTCATCGTTGCCTGATCCATCCTGCGCGCATTCTCAGTTCGTTGATATTCCAGAACACTCTCCCTCACTCACCTGTATGACAGTGATCACATTGTCCTGCCCGACGAGCACGGAACCTGCCGGGAAGGCATAGACTTGAGTCGTCTGTTCATTTTGTATGCTCCATGTTGAGTCGAGGAACTGGCCGTTCAACCAGACAGATCCGGCGAAACCTGTAGGTATGATTTCAGCATGCGACGCGTTCCAGAGGACTTAGATTATCACCTTGTCCACCATTGATGGTGAGGTTGACGGACTTCGACGACTCGGTGCCGTTGAAATGGCCCCGCCAGAGAACAATGTTCTCACAGCTACAACAGAGGTGCGTCAGCGCCTACCATGCAGCCGTAATAATTAGACTCACAAGCCGTAGTCACAGCCTAATGCACAATCAGCACGGTTTGGTCTGACATGAACTTCTAGCGCTCACCAAACAGTATCCGACCGTCACCGTACAGGTAACCCGGGATGTTCGTCGTCGTGTGATTCGCAACCGTCCACTCCGCGTCCGAGTGGTTGGCAAACACCTCCGGCAGGCTGTCTGCGTACTTCCACCCTGTCAAGGCGGGCACACTGACCGAGCTCAACGAAGTGCTCGTTTGGAGGTAACCGCTCAGTATACCACCCGTCGACGTCAATGAAGTTGTCTGAACCTCAGCACCGTTCCAGGTCACAGACGTCACGTCCTCCGGCGCCACGACCGTAAGCATGACGCTCTGGTTCAGGTCACCCCGGAGAGCAAGTTGTCCCGCGGAAATGCTGGCATTGCGGACGAGGTATGGCCCACCGACGAGCACGGACTCGTTCGACCCGAATTGCCAGTAGTTGTTGAATGTAGCGGCGGTTGCAGACGGAATGATGGGTGCCCAGAATGTAGCGGCGGTAACGGAGTCAGCGTATAGCACGAGCTGTGAGGCGGACTCGAAGACAGTCACTACGCCCTGAATGCCCGACAGCAGCGTGACCGTAACGGGGCCAGTGCTGGCGTCCCCGGAGAACGACGCTTCGGACGCATTCGCGCGTGTGCCGTTGCCAGACAGTGTCAGGGCCACCTCGCTTTCCTGATTGGGGTCGCCGTACAAGAACAGGACATCGCGACTGCCGATGGTGCTGGCATACAAGATGCTGGCCGTCGAGTAGAGCACCTGCGAGTCGGCACCGTATGAGTAGTCCGTCACGATGATCTTGCTCTGCCTGCCGTCGAGCGCAATGGACGAGATCGTTTGCGGAATAGACAGCGTCCCGGCAGATGTAGGGGCGGAGATACGGAATGTGACGTTCGCGCTAAACCAGATTCAGCAACCTGCAGCGTTTGGCAGACACCGAATGCTTACAGAGAGCTGGAGTTATCCTGGCGCGCGATGAAGAACCCTGACCCCGTATCGGGGTTGCGCAGGTAGGTCACATAGACCCCTGTCCCGTTGACGGTCACATCGGGAATCGTCGTACTCGTATCGCCCACCCAGTCGGTCTTGTAGAACTCGGGCGAGCTTCGCAGGAAGAGCCCTTGTCGCTTGAGTTCATCGTACTTGTCCGACAGGGCCCGGTTCTCGCGAATAGGAGAACCGTAGTCGTAGCTAGACGGACGAGCCTGTCAGTCATGGTTCTATCTAGTCCATCGTCTGCACCGTACCTTGTGTAAACTCCTGGGTAAGGCAACCCCGCCCAGCTTGTTCCACTGTGGTTATTAGTGTCAGTAAGGGAGTCGTGGGTCGATAGCTCGGATGAATACCGACCCGTAGATCATATAGAACGAGATGAGTTTCACGTTAGACGCCCAGTTTTGCTTGTAGAACACGTCCATGAAGTCGGGGCCCGTCAACGTCTCGCACGCATTATATCCAGGTCCACCCCACGGGTCAAAGGAGCCACCTATTGCATGCAAAATGTCAGGACTAACATACGTTAAGGAGAGACCTGACGCACCTTGGAACTCAGGCATATACCAAGGCTCGCCGGGGTTAGTCGTCTCGTGGTATGAATGGTAGTTAGTTACAACGGGGCTCCAAACGTAAGGGTTTGAACAATCGAAGCCTTGAGGATATGAGTCCTACGAATGTGCAGTGTGTGAGCGCAAGCAAGCAATCGCCCGCTCAGCCGAGCATACCAGTCCGTAAATGTTGACCGCGCCAGTTCCGTTCACGAAGTTCTTCCCTTCTCCAGGGTCGTTGTAGGTCCTGATACCACAGTGAGATATCATAACCACAGAACATCGCATACGAGTTGGCTCACAAAGGGATGACGATACCAGCATCGCGGTAAGCGGACTCCAGCTCTTCGAAGTAGACACCCGTTTCCGGCGATTGATAATACTCATTGTCTAGCGAGAATTCAGTGTTCTACGCCTCACATCCCCGCAGAAATAAGCCTCACCGACTTGGATCACTGAGCGACATTCAGCACACTGTTTTGTCATGGAAGCATGTTTACAGACTCACCCAGGATCGGGCCACCATCGGTAACTTCGTTGCCAATGACGCTAGCAGCGACTTCTCCGATGTAAGGCGTCCACGCATCGTAGTAGTCCGTAGCGTTTGTTCGCAGCGTTCCGGCCACCTCGCTGGTCGCCCAGAGAGCGATGCCTCCAGCAGTGGTTTCCGCGTTGATCTACAGCAAGTTAGCTTGAGCATACCACAGTGTGTGTGCGTCATTGCTCACATATGGGCCTATACAACGAGACGTCAGAGAAATTATACACATAAGTTGATCACAGTACGTACCAGGTCGAAGAGTGATGAAGAGACCCGCTTGCTTGGCAGCATCGTAGATGGGTTGCAAAGCTCGCCAATCATCAAAGTCGAGCACCCCAGGAGCAGGATTCGTCAATGCCCCTGGACAGCGAAACGATGTGAGCTAACACCCATCTTGGTAGCCACATACAATCAAGACGTACAATGTATATACACACTGGCACCATTCAGCCCTGCTGCCGCCATTTTCTGGAAGATGTCGAGCCACAAGTCGGGCACCGGAAGACGCCAGGTATGGAATTCCCCAAAGCTGTGACAAAATGTCAGCATGAGTACCCAGTGATCATGTCGCGACTCACTAAAGGAACATGCGCTGATCGTTGAGGAAGACTGTGTAGTTGTCCCATTGTACGGCGTCGGTGTAGTTGTCAGACTGGCGCGGAGGATCTGCGCGAGAGACGATATCCTGGAAGACCTCAGCATCGCGCAGCTCCACTGCACTCGAGCTCTTAGTCAAAGGGCCGGTCAAAACAACTAGCACGAGCGATAGCAATGCGGGCAAAGCCCACGATGAGAGCCGTTGCCACAGCATTCTGGCGGGTTGTCGGTCCTCGCCTCCCGTAGGTAGCTCGTTTTTATGGCGTTCCCACTTGATCTGGTCATCCACATATGACGGCAACGCATGCTTCCGGGAGAACCGTGGGGTCATCGTTGGCAGCGGTCCGGAATGTGCCCAGCCTACCGCGGCGAATGATTTCAACGTTCAGTGGCTCGACATACAAGTTCGTAGTAAGTCGCCGCACCTGAACCTGGTCAATTTCCCAATGAACTATGGCCTAGCCTGTCAGTACTCAGTCGTGAATTCAGATGTCGATAGAAACAGATAGCCTCACCGCAGCCAGGGTGGGAGCATGGGCCTTCTGAGATCCTGAGGTTCCCGTCCGACGGAACGGACGGTCCTTGGGCGGTCCATGATGCATTTCGGGCGAGATGCCTTCCAACAACAGAAGCCGGCGGCAACACGTCCCCGCATGTGATGCCGCACCTGACCGACCTGACCGGTGACCACTGCATGACCCTCGGTACCTCCTCACTGCTGTTCATAGTTCTGATCCAATTCTGATTCCTGACATATCACGCCAGCAGCGGACCGCGTCGTAAATCTTTTAGGACGAATGCTGCAGGGATTCATTAACAGTCAAACGACACGTCAAGTGGCACGACAATGTCGTTCAAAGGCGCAAGGACTTCGTAAGTAAATCATGGTACTCGGAGGTGCGCTGAATGGGTTCGAGCACCTTCCTGTCTGTCGATATGATTCAAGCTCTGGGGTAACCCAGTGCCTCTAAACAAAGGGCTGACGTAGCAAACGAGAAACCGAGACAGATGCAGTCGATAATGAACTGGCAAATTCAGTGAGAATAAGCCCATGTCCTGGTCAGATGACAGGCGTCGTTAGGTGTTTCTGCTAGTTTCTGTACATGCGAACGAGATTCACCTTGAGGCCCAATCGTTGGGACGATTTTGCCAAAGAGCTTGCACAGGCTGCCATCATTCAGTACTCTACTCTTCCCTTGAAACGGCTCCATCAGTCGGTGTAGCTCATCAAGCGCACAACTTGTCTGGACATGCCGAGTCTGATGCCTAATAGCAGCCCAGTCGTACTACGCGCGATGCGCGTCCTTCAAGCTCACTGGCACATTCCGAATCAACGAGAAACTCGCGAAACGACCACTCACAAAGCGACCACCGGGTCTACGGCTCCGGGCTCCGGCTCCCACAGACGTGGGTGGACGAATCCAGTGTCCAGAGCACAGGTGATGTCCGGACTCCGGAGTGACTGGCCACGAGTGCACCCAATTGAGACCTGGATCACGACTTAAGTTTAGCAGTGACGTCGAGACGTACTTGGCGAATAGCTGTGGCTAGGCGAGTCGAAGACAAGTAGGCACTTAGATCGATTCGAGCACGCAGTCTACGACTGCACATTTCTTCTCCTCCAGGACCACTCTGATCGCCTCCGAGAAGACGGCGGGTAAGTCCGATGTAGTCTCCACCCGACGGCCCCAGGCGTCCCCAGCAGCAACAGCGATCTGGGAATAATTCGGCGGCTTCGGCCCAAAGCTTGTGGTAAGACGCTGGCCTGAAGCCTTCGCGCCGTGTCCTCGTGGGTGAACGACTGTCATTGACCGTCCAGGAGACTAGCATGGAGCGTTAGCCAGTGCAACTCACGCAACATGGGTTCGACGCACCAGCCATCCGCCATTGTTCAGCACGATCGTCAAGAACGGCTGGTGCATAGTCAGGTAAGCAGCGACGTGCTCGCACATCAAGAGGCACGTACCGTCTCGTACCGGCTTGCGATCCAGTACGCAGTACTCGGTGCCCCAAACAAGAAGTCCCCGTCGCCTACAATTGCGACGATGATGTCATATTGCTTCTGAGCAACGACACTCCCCATGTGCGCACCAATCGCCCCGCCGAGAGCGTATCCAAGGCTGGACCCTCCTGACATGAACATGCTGCCGGGGGCGTTGGGCTGAATATGGTTCCAGATGAAGCCAGCGTTGCTGATCCCTTCATTCAACCATAGGACGGTTTGGCCTTTGCTAGGCGTATGTTCGTGTACCGCAGACCGAAGCGCGCCCAGGAGGTAGGGAATTGTCGGCAGCGTCGTACCAGGGGTAAGAGCCCGTTCAGCAGTATCGAGGTCGGTGGTCCAGGCGGTATGCAACGATTCCAAGCGTTGTGCGCGCCCAGCGACTATCGCACGCGAAGGCTCGTCAAGCTTCCGCCCAGCAGCCTCCAGGAGCTGCCCGAGCGCTACCTCCGCATCCGTCTTACAGACCATCTCCGCGTCGACGTGGGTGTATCCCACGCTCTGCTTCAGCGGATCCGCGTCGATGACAAACACGCGTGCGCCACGTTTAGGTCGCGTACCCGTGACGGGCATCCATGGGATATCCGCTTCCAGGATTACGACGACATCGGCGTCCTTGAGAAAGGCGGTGCGGCCGTCCCACGAAGAGCCGACCAAGAAGGGGTGCGAGTGCGGGATGCAGAGGGCGGAAGGGCATGACGTGACGATCGCGACGGATAGCGTGGTTGAGAGGGAGGAGAGGAGGGGTACTGCGTTGGGATTGCGTCCGACGTTCCCTGTGATGATGAGAGGGAATTCGGCATGTATGAGAGCAGACACAATGGTGTCGACAGCTGACGGCGCGAGACCAGGTGGTGTGATGGGCGGCCAGCTAGCGACATCGACGCCTTGCTGTACAATGGAGGCATCGAGTTCTTCCTCCAGTGTTTCACGTCTCGCCCAAAGATATACAGGGCCCTTTGGATCACTCTGCGCACTATCAGTATTCACGTATCGTTAACGTACTACATTGATGCTTAATCAGAGGTCGGCACGTACAACTGCAAAGCCCGCATAATTGTCTTCGCAGCGCTAACACCGCTGGATATTTGGGCGGTATATCGCATGTATTGTCGTACGATAGCAGCCTGATCCGGGATATCTAGAACGTTGAACGTGACTCAGAGGCTCAAGACGCAGCTCATAGATGAAGTTCCAACCTTGGATCCACAACGGCCACTCAGTACGTGAGCCTTTCAGTTCGCCCTCTATGGTGAATGGTGATGCTCCTGCGAATATCAGCACTGGTGTCTGACCACGATCGACATTGTGTACAGCACTGGCCAACGCCTGTCGAGATAGGAGTTCTATTAGTCACAATTGCAGATTCAGGGGTAGTTCGACCCCTCGATCGAGAAGGCTCGATCGGACGGATGCAGCTCGACACAGTCAACGCGTCAACGAAGAGTCATATGGACCCACATTGCACTCGTGGTCCACTGTGTCGAATAGGCTAGCCATATTCCCAAGTCGTCAGAGACAGGAGGAGATACCTCACCTGTGTCCCTACGTCCACGTGTACAATCACTGCAGCTGGCAGCCCTGCGACTTGCGCATACCCATGCGCTGCGCAAAGCGCAACCATCTCGTTCGGGCACGTTACTATCTCCAACAAGCTCTTTCCGTCCTCCACGCGCTGCCTTTCGAGGTCCTCGAGTAACGCCGAGTGATCGCTTCCCCAGTTGACGAATGCATGCGTGACACCTGCGTCGGCCAGGGTCTTCCAGAATACAGTTGCGGTGTTGTACATCGCCAGGCAGATCGGAAGAGACGTCGAGTTATCTGGAGGATTGTGTGGCGGGAGACCATGGCACGTATCGATAGCATTGAAGTTGCTTTTGAGTCTCTGACCTGCGTGTCCGGACGATTGGCTTCTACTGTCTGATGGGACCGGCCATAAGCCCCTCGTTTGCTTCTAGTGTTGATGCAAATTACGTTCAGCAGATGGGACAGGATGTCATACGGCAAGACGCTCCTACCGATTGCCTCGTGGGCGGTTGCAAGCACCATGATGGTGACAGAGTCCTCCAAGCGCACGTTGCCGAAGTTTGTACGACTTGCTAGCAGCATCCTCGACGCTCGTTGCCCAACCGCGCGAACAACTTGGCATGTTGTATGCCAGAAATTCCCTGAACTGGCCAGTGCGATGAAGACTTATAGACCAACAAGGGGCTGTGACTCCCATGTCTTCGCCCCCTCGTCGGACGTCAGCATCAGGCATTCCGCATACGTGGAGAAGTTCCGGAGGTAGCAGTCAGGCTTCACGGAGTCTTGAAGGACTTGGGCAGCACAGAGTCAAGTGCTCATAACATAGTGTACGCTATCCAGACATGACAGAAGCGACTGAAAAGCTGAGAAGGTTGATTTGGGCTTGATGCATCATGGATGGGCAGACCAAAAGCGGTCGAGAATAAGCGCCACGTTCAAGGCAAGCGCAGTAAGCGCCCGTTCATGTTCAAGTTGGAACGTTGACGTCGAGTCTTGGTCGAGTCGGTCGACTGTCGACTGTCGACCATGCTCGAGTGCGCGTCCAAGTCCATGTCGTCCGTCCTGTGTACCGATCTTGGTGTGGAAGTTCAAACGTTCACCGCTCACCGCTCACCTAACTCAATGATCGATCGTGAAGCTAACTTATGAACATGGGTTCCTCGCCCTCATACAAGTACACCGACGTTCAAGCAACCTCAAGCTCAAGGAGTCTGATGTAGGAGGCCCGATGAGTTGTCGCGAGTATTCACCCCACTGTACATTTTTATCTACTTACGGGTGACCGTTACAGTCATTGCCAGTCAATTATCAAGTACTGCGAACATTTCGATTCCGGGACCCGACCTACCATGACGACCTGTTATGCGACTTATATCTAACTGTGAGGACACTTCAGACTACCGTCCGTGCGCTGTGTTTTCAGGTGACGTGCGCTTTCTTGAGCATTCAGTATCACCGAGTTACGCTGATCAGTAGGATGTGACTGCCTTGTCGACTAGCCTCACTTGCGTCGTCGTGACAATGTCCGGTGACTGGTTGACGCGTCGACTTGAATTGACGACTCCGACTCGAACGGTCGTAGTCTCGCCAGAATCTTCTCCTTTTGTGTCCACGATCTCCTCCTGTGGCTAGGTTGCATGCGCTAGAATAAATATGCCATGAGTGCGTTGATGACCGACAGAATATCGGCAATTGCGTGAGGTCCAACTCTCCCACAATGCTGCATACTTTGGCTGTGCATACTGCGATGGAACGGAAGAAGTATGGTGCTGAACATCTTCACCATGAAATATGCATGATGTTGCTGCAAGCGATGGACCTCGTTTCTCTGTACTTCAAGGTGCGAGAGTTCGTGTAGTTCGTGTAGTCGTATTGAATGCTCATCCTGATTTATGAACAGACTCCGATTTGAGGGTGTTCCTGTAAGGCCTTCTCCCCGAGAGGCTGTACCGGACCCGAGCGGCTGGATGCTTACTTACCGCGGGCAAGGCCAATGGTCCTATTGCACCAGCTATTGACTCGGCATGTAACGCCATTCGCCGGCAACATATTCCTGGGTGCCGTACCTCGTGGCCAGTAATCGGGAGGTAATACGGTGAGCCGTCTTTCACATTGGGAAACTCGTTTTGTGCTGAAAGCCTTCACGTTCAATGATCAGAGTCATCCTGACCAGCTTCGCGAAGGTCAGCACTGTGCGTCCTTGCACGAGCCCAGGACACTTATGCATGCCAAAACACGTTCTCATTCATTGAAATTTTTGGCTCGACAAACGTGGACAGGGTGCAGTCACACTGCGCATTCTACGAGGCGGTGACGACAGGCAATTTGGAAGCGGCCTCGTTCGCGATGGGCCCTCCGGATGAATACCACACGGGAAGAACATCTGGAAACCTGTCTCTTTTCATAGTTCTGCATCCGCACATCCAACCTTCAGCTGAAGTTTGCAACTAGACCTACGACTCACAGCCTACCTGAGGAGGTACTGCTTCATTAATTCATGTGTACGCGCTCTCATCGCCGGAACTGTAAGCTGTCTGTTTCTCGCACACAGCATTTTACAGCTAAGTACGTCGCCTCACGTAATCAAATGGAGCCGGCGGGACAGCAATAGAGAACAAGTAAGTCTCTTCAGCACTCCGACCTTCCATTCGCTCACCACATCGCCCAGACGCACACTTCCAGAGGCCCCCGGAGATATCTCGGGCTGCTTCCTACTACTCAGTGTGCCGACGCATTGGATGCAAGCTTATACGGCTGTCCTGCCGTTAATTAATAACCTAGTCCGACGATCAAGCTTCACATGTCAGCCTCCTTCTCCGCATACTGGGTAGGACCGACGTGACCCTCAGTACTGACTCCTTGTATGCGCCTGCAACAATCCAGCCTCTTCTGGAACTCTTCGAGTGCTATATCGCGTACAGCATTCATAGACACTCCCACCACTTGGCCCTGCAATGACTCGCGGAGCGGTCGCATGTCCAAGAACGTGCTCCCGGGAGTACTATACAGACTCGCGGCGGAACGTTCCTGACGGTATAAAAGGAGCTCAGAGTCTGCGACTTACAGCCAGTCTCCTCGGACAACAGCAAGACTTCACCGAAAATGCAGCTCCGTACTCCATTCGTCCTCGCAGCCGTTGCGCTCGGTGCCCGTGCCGCGACTGTCTTGACGGGTCAGTACTCCTGCGCCACCTCGGGCAACTACGAGCTCTGCAACGACCAGTGGGGCTCCGGTAAGCATGTATACCATGGCGTGAATCCGTCGCGAAACTCAATGTTGTGTTGACTCAGGCGACGGTACCGGCTCGCAGAACTCCACTTTGGAGAGCACCAGTGGGAACAGCATCACCTGGTCCACGACCTACACCTGGGCGGACAACGAGAACGACGTCAAGACTTGTCAGTGGGCTCTCTTCCGCACGACCTGCCATGTGTTGTTACTCACACGTTGTGGTAGACGCCAATGTCCAGCCGACGTCCGGTGTCAGTGGCGTAACTGTAAGTCGAGATCATGCGACTGCCTCTAAATTATCACTGACTCTGTCCGCATTGCAGCTGGCGGATATCACTTCCGCTCCCACCACCTACAACTGGGAGTACACGTCTCAGTCTTCCGGCCTAAGGGCCGACGTCTCGTGAGTGAATCGACAATAAAAATAGATAATTCAGTCTCAACCTGCTCCTTTTAGGTACGACATCTGGACTGGAACCTCCGCTGGGGACCCGGCCTCCAGCACTTCTAGCTACGAGATGTACGTTTTGAAACTGCACCAGCTCAACTATAGCTGACACTCTCGTTACGACGCGTTATCTCAGCATGATCTGGCTCTCTGGCGAGGGGGGGTGCGTGCATTTGCAATTTTAGGGAAACTTTTCCTGATCGATCTGGTCTTCAGCATTGAACCTGTCGGTTCCCAAATCGACTCCGGCATCACAGTCGCTGGCAACACCTGGAACCTCTGGTCCGGCCCCAACTCCAACTGGCAGACCATCTCGTTCGTCTCCGCGAACGGCAACATCAACAGTTTCACCGCGGACATCAACGACTTCTTCCGTACGTCTTGATTTCCGATGTGTCCACCGCACTGGCTCTGACCTGATTCTCCCGCCTCCCGCAGAGTACCTCGAGGAGAACCAGGGAGTGGACACTTCCCAGGTATGTCACTCGTGCAAAACGTTGAAAAGGGAGTTGAAGACGTTGATTTTGTTGTACAGGTCCTGCAGGCCATTCAGGCCGGAACCGAGGCATTCACCGGTACCGCGACGCTCACGGTCTCCGACTTCAGCGTCACTGTCAACACGTAAGAGTGGTCTCGCGCGCAGAAGCGTAATGTCTGGGGTGATTGTACGCAAGTCGATATCACAGGGGAGTGTTCGTGCGATAGTGTCGCTGTCGTGATGTCATTCCGCCTGCTGAATCAAAACCATCCACATCGTTGACTGTGAATCTAACGAACTGGATTCGACCAACTCTCAGTGCGGCACTACAACAAATTGTGAATAAATGATGCATAAGGATATGACGCACGATACAGGTATAAATAGACGACGCAGTACAACACCGATCCACAATCCGGTGACGACGAAGACCAAGTATCAGCGTTCAGGGTATCATACAACATATTGAAAGATCGTAAGGCCACAAGGCGGCGAGGAGTCATGTCGTAGTCGTTCAATAGGTCGTTTCATACATAAAGGAACAATAAGTTATGGGGGCTTTGTACAGATGAGTCCACGCTGTTAGCTGTTGAACGTTCGGTTTGCGCACCAAGGAAAGATATATCCTCCTCTCATACCATCGTCGCAGAGTTCTCGGTCTCCAGATGGACCTCGAAGGTGCTGATATCTGAACTCTCTTGCCACGGTGCCTTGTGAGGGGCCATCGGCGACCGAGTCATTGAATCGGCGAAGGCGCGGGTTTGTTCCGTAGAGACACCTTTCCAGATGCGAATAATAATGAGATCAAACGTAAAGCCCGCGAGTTGCACGCTCTGCAACCGACGGTCTCTCAGTACAAAGGAAAGGAGTGCAGGCATGCTACGTACGATATCGGTTGAGGGATAGTACCCATTTGACTGGACCATCTCCATGATGACGCTGACCGCGACAGACAGCGTGTAAAGGAGCGCAGATTCAATGAAGATGCGGATCATTCCTTTAAGTCTGTCTCGTTTCCGCGAGCGCAATTTGAAGTACTCGGAGGTCAGCTTGCGTGTCTTCCAGAGCGGGTACACAATCATGCCTGCAATTCACAGCCTTGAGTCAACGCGCACTAGGGTAAAGAGTGATCCGTACCTGTGGTGACGACGTTCAAGGCTAGCGTTAACGAGAAGTAGGCATACAGCCATGGGCGCATCTGTGTCGCCAAAGGGATTGACGTATACAGATGGAGGGTGCACAGATAAAAGACGTCCATGACAGCGCAGGCTGCCACGCCGAGCCAAATCAAAATTGGGAGCGCCACGACAGACCACCGCTGCGTGGAGACACTGTAGACGACCCAACAGCGGTATATCTGAACATACTCAGAATAACTCAGGCTCATGAAGATGAGCGGCATACCAAAGCAGCGTCGGAAATCAATGCACAAAGACGCGCCCAAACACTCTTGTAGAGGTCAGCTTTGCTAAACAGTCATGACGAGAGTCAAACGTCACTCACTCGCATGACATTGACCCAATTAGAGAGCTTTTCGAATTCACCCTTTGGGCCGCCAGGGCCGGTGTACAAGATGAAGGCAATGATGTTGTGGTACAAGTTGAAGGACACATCGAGCGTCCCGACAATAAGGAGGGCAATGGCGATAGACATCCATGGCCATGATCTCGCTGACTTTGAGGCTTTTGAGCGATGGATCCAGGAGTACATGCAGATTGCGAACGTCACCACATGCATTCCGTACGCGATGCTTTCCGCGAAGAGGGCGACAAGCTGGGCCTCCGTGATGGGGAATGCGGGCGCCATCGTCGCGCACAGCGAGGGGCAGTGGAAAAGAGAGCCATAGATCTCAGCCACGCCCGTAAGTATTTGTATCGGCTGTGGGTCTGACGCATCACGGGCGTTCCCGCCTCAGGGCGTCCGGACGAAATCATCATCACTGATCATGACAGCCCGAGATACTTCAGTTAAAACGGGACTAAGTCCTTGTGCCGTGCCCCCCTCCGACTGCTCTGGACCCGTAATACCCACTCGCTGACTGCGGCCAAGGGAATGGACCTGTCGCAACGAAGACAATGTCGATCACCTATTATGCCACCAGTGAGAGGCACGGAGAACGTGCCGCGCCGACACCGAATCAACTGAATAGCAAGTACTGCATTTATGATCATATGAAACACTTGGCGATTTTCTGCCTGGCTCAAGCCTCAGGAGGCCTCAGCGGTATACGAGAGTACATAAGTAGTGGAGGGATTTGGAACGGCCGTTCCGAACTCCTTCCGAGCAATTAATCAAGGCTCAAAATACGGTGGCTCCAGCACCGCCACAACGAATTCATGCACCGTGACGATCATCTAAGTACAGTCATCCGCTAGCGAGGTCCGATAGACAGATGG
This sequence comes from Fomitopsis serialis, assembly GCF_022376445.1. Taxonomy (NCBI): domain Eukaryota; kingdom Fungi; phylum Basidiomycota; class Agaricomycetes; order Polyporales; family Fomitopsidaceae; genus Fomitopsis; species Fomitopsis serialis. The sequence goes on along the minus strand of NW_025955221.1, from coordinate 33,938 downwards.
TATGCGTCCTCCATCAGCGAACGATGCTACTTATACGGATGAAATCTTTGGCGTGAGCGACCTCGAGTTGTAGCACTGGATCGTTCTGGTGCGGCCCAACAGCACCAAGTCACGTTAGCAAGCAAGACATCGATTTCAGCGCGGATGAGTCCTTGACAGTGTCTCATGCGGTCGCCAGGCCAATGGGTGGGTTCCTTTTCGTGAGCCTTGCGATCATGACATGCGTATAGTAGATCCACAGACGGATGCTCATCTCCGAGCACAGCCCCCACGTCAACGCAGATAGACAGGTGGTTCCAGGAACAGTCATGACATAGCGGGAATGAAGGTAGGCACGAAGCTAAAACAGTTCAGTGCAGCATTGATAAGAGCGCTAGTCTGTAGGGCTTCTATGTCGCTCGATCGGAGTCAGACATCGACATAGTTCGACGAGGACTGCGAATACCTGTTGCGGCCCCATTTATGAACCGCTTCATGCTCGGACTTTTCTTTTGGGCCGAGGGCTCGCGGGATCGAATCGCAACAGCCTTTACATCGCCAATGCAGACAACAGAAGTCCAAGACGGCGCATTTCACGCCGTGGCTATGAACCGCGGGGAGATGTCATCAACTCTGGCATCGAGACTCGACGGGCTCTGATCAGACATCTCAGTCGGGACTACATAGTGGCACATCGCATCGGCGAACATACCTGGCCTTCGCGACGCCCACCCTTCCAAACGAGTCGCCGCCATTGCAAGACCATGGCAGCATGCGCTCCCGGCTTGTACCTGCCACGGGCTCGAGACCCAGGTTCTCCATGCGTGTGGAGAGTGATGTGCTGTGCCAGTACTGAAGTTCGGACTGGCGCGTATGCGCAGAGGACTGGATCTGTTCGCCTGCAACGCCATTCCAGATGCGCGCGAGGACGAGATCGAAACATATTCCCGCGACCTGCACGCTCTGGCATCAGGATCAGTCATTAGCCTTGTAGAGCTCAAATGATCTCCTCACCGCATCGATCGCGAAGTAGTAGACGTTAAATTCCAGAAAGTCCGTGACAGTGACCGCGATGACCGTGAGCGTGTACATGAGGGCGGATTCCACGAGAATAGCGTTCACGACAGTGAAGGAAATTCGACTTGACCCCTGACCTGAGGTGAGAAGTGCTGGAGTCTGCCTATGTACGTCCCACAAACGCCAAACAGCAAGCCCTGCGCAAACAAATAAAGTAGCCATTCATATAAAGCCTGCTGTCCACCATTCGCGGTACGGTAGTCAATTGCTGGTGCGTCAAAAGATCGATGGTGATTCCGCATCGGACAGTGCAACGATGAGCTGATAGCAGACATACTAGCAGGCGTTAATGAATGTCAGTTCGGACACAGAGATTTAGATGCGTCCAGGTGCCTCCTTACCCGCAACCCATTGATCCAGCCGTTTTGAACTCTGTATCGGAGCCGTCGGGTCCATGGCTGAGTATGAATGCCAGAATATTGTGACAGCAGACCAAACAGATGTGCGAAGTGCCTAGAACGAAAATGGATACGGCCACGAATACCCAGGACCAATAAGCGGGTCCCGGAAGGGAGCGTCGAGAACGACGGGACCAGGTGCACACACATGCAGCGAACGCTACCAGATGAATGCCGTAAGCGATACTGGCAAGTGAAGAGGGAAAACAACTGAGCCTCGGATATTGAGAGTGTGCGCATGTCGAGACTAGGTCAAATGATTGTGTGTGAGGCAACGAAGGCAATACTGCCCAATAGCTCGTGCTTTATGGGACGAGGGACAACCGGCGACAAATCGAGATTGATGAATGCGTGAAACCGCAATCGCGTTTGTGGTCTGATATTCAGTCGCCGTAGGCTATCCAAGACAACTGGTGACTCGGCACCAACCCTCCTACCGAGCGTCCATGAAGTGACATCCGGCAACACGCTGAACCGCGGACCTCAGCTTCAAGGTGATGATTTGCTAGCCGTCCCGTAGCATCGTATGGTTAATTCGAGGTTTCAGCGGATGGAACGCCTGCGCCGCACACGCGAGTTGCCAACAGCAGCTATGCCGCAGCCCGGCTTCTGAAGGCGACGCGCTCACTGGCAATGTATAGTGAGGTACAAAAGCCCCATAAAACCTGTTGAACGTCCAAATTCATAGAGATGGAGCACATTAGGACACCTATAGACGAACATGACGATATTTTATGACTCACTATGAGGATCTGTACTAGGCTTCGCCGTGCTTCTCCGAGCGATACTGGAAGGAAGCATCTGCTTCTCGTGCCATATCTAGCTCAAAATAGGTTGCGGAACGCGTCCTGTGGCCCGTGGATAAGCCGTGTGAACTGTGTGGAACTCGAAGACGATACCATCCGGTGCTGTTCAACTTGAAGCATCAGCACTCCGAGTCTTCTCTCCGAGATATAACAAATGTTTCAGGAACTCTTGGTTCCAGGCTATGTCCGCTAAGACAGACGTATATTTGGAGCTCCAGCCTGAATCAACATCAAGGCCCATTCCTGCGCGAATACCATCTCGAAGTGCGTACCTAGGACCTGTTGTTGAAGGTCTTAATGCTTCGCAATCGGTCAGTCGCCTCGCAAGTATTGGTTTTGTACTTCGCCGTCCCTGGGCCTTCTCACTTCAGCTTTTCAGGACGCGCTGGGTTCCGGGAACATGCGGCGTCGCGAGGGTACAGTGGCTGCCGAGACCGCACGCTAAGTTGGTGATCACTAGCACAGCGGGCACAGACTCCTTCCCCAGAGTTCGCCGGAACTATGCTTCACTCGGACTTGAGCCCAACTTAAGCCCTTTGGCAGGAGGTAGTTGAAGTGTGCGGTGACATTTGCTACAGCGACGGCAGGCCGCGGACGACGAGAAACGAGAAACGAGTCCTCCTCGCTGTGAAGGAGGCTCCGAAAGTGCTCCGAACCTGGTTCGGGTCGTCTCGGGAATCCGTTGCTGGCTCCGGCAAATGCCGCGAGGAACCATCAACCGTCCGGCGTCTTGGCCACAACCGTGCAGAAGACCGACTGCAGCTGCCAGCAAACTACCGAACACGTCGTTGTCGTGTCGTACTTCTAAGAGCAGTCGTCAAACAATCATTCCACCACCGTATGCGATCAGCAGACAGCACTATCGCAAGTACTCACCGTTGGCGTTGTGACGCGAGACTTGTTTCAAATCAACTTCGTGTAAGTATTTATTAATTCATCCCATTCACAGGAAGACTGGAACTTTAGAATCTTGCCAAAATCACTATTGAAACGCGGGGAACACTGAAACGCTGACGAAATAGGTCATCATCGACAACCTGTTAACTTCTACGCCCTTTTTTGCTTGAAATGTCTTCTAGACCCGCATGCAGTTGGAAGGCGGAGCCTGCGACGTCAATACCACACATACGGCCGTTGTGCCATAGGCCTAAAACACTCGCACGACATTGCGATTAGGCAGACTGTCCATGAGACGGCATGTGGCACTGGCAGTTTCCTGGACCCATAATTCACGGAGACCACCACATTCGGACGTTGCGTCTCATGCTAAATGGTCTTCACTTATCCGAGTCTCCCGCCCCGTCTTCTCCGCCCAGGGCCTTGATGGAATTCCGCAAATATCGAGATTGACGCGGATCACATCCCATTGCCAGCGGCTTATGGTTAAGCGAGCGGCTTTGATACATACATAAAGTACGGAGTCTACAAACCCCCATGCTCATTACCCCACCCGAGAACGTCCCACCATGTCCGTCAAGTACACCTCAGTGGAAGATATCCCACTGGTACGTGTCATTGGCACGATTGTTGTTGAATTGGCCTTACATTGTAGCAGATTCACCAGGACCTGCGGAGAGCATTCCGTACCGGGAAGACCAAATCCGTTGCCTTCCGCAAGCAACAGCTGTTGAATCTGTGTTATCTCGTTCAAGACAACTGGGAGCGCATCAAGGATGCTTTCATGTCCGACCTGGGACGTCCACGCGAGGAGTCCGAGTTGTGCGTATTGTTAAGTGACCTCCGCCCATGTCTGCTGACGTCAACACCATAGGCTCGAGCTGAATGGCACGCTCATGGAACTGAAGGAGGCATACGACAACGTTGAGAAGTGGGCGTCCCCCGAGAAAGCCCCGTTCTCATGGCTGTGGTTCGCCATGTCTCCCGTGATGAGAAACGAGCCGAAAGGCGTCGTGCTACTGATCAGCCCCTTCAATTACCCGCTGTACCTCCTTCTCTGCCCACTGGTGCGACTTTTTGGTTGGCTTCTTTTGAAGTAGCTCACCTTCTGGCCTCGTGTCCAGTCGGGCGCTATAGCCTCTGGGAATGCAGTGCTGATGAAGCCCTCGGAGCTCTCTCCGGCGATGGCTGCGTTGCTCACCGAGCTCATTCCGAAGTATCTTGACCCGGAAGTGTACCGAATCGTGAATGGTGGTATTCCGGAGACGACGAAGGTATGCTATGTCTCGTATGCACATACCTGGCGTTGGTGCTAATGCTGAAGGTTCAGATCCTCGAACTCCCGTTCGACCACAGTAAGACGACTTGCCTCCATGTAAGACGCTTTCCTAAGCTCGTCCCTATTCATAGTCCTGTACACGGGAGGAGGTGGCGTTGCACGAGTCGTTCTCGCAGCGGCAGCGAAACACCTCACTCCGGTGACATTGGAGGTGAGTCCATTCTGCTACCGATAAGATTCAACATGGTTAACCCACCTTGGTCAGCTCGGAGGGAAATCGCCATGTGTTATCGACCCGCGGTGCGATGTCAAGACGGCGGCGAAGCGCATCATGTGGGGGAAGCTCATCAACGGTGGCCAGGTGCGTATCTCTAGATATCCCTATGTGGCAGCTGAATCTCATGGGTCGGAACGCGCAGCTCTGCCTGTCGCCGGACTACGTCCTCGTTCCGGAATGGTTCCAGGACACCTTCGTCGAGGCGCTCAAGAACGCATACTACGAGCTTCACCCGGTCGACCCCGAGGTGTCCGGGCAAGTCACGAGGATGGTGAACGAACGCCATGCGGCGCGGGTCAAGTCCCTCATCGACAATACGAAGGGCACCATCGTCTTTGGTGGCAAAGTCGATTTGCAGAGCAAATACGCAGCGCCGGCGCTGATCAAGGATGTCCGCGGAGACGACTCCTTGATGAGCGAGGAGCTCTTTGGACCATTCCTTCCGGTCGTACCTGTGAAGGATGTGGATGAGGCCATTGACTTCATCAATGAACGGTGCGCACACCTCTATTGGCTCATTGCCCGTTCGCTCACTTGCGGTTCACATTCAATGCAGTGACCATCCATTGAACGTTTATGTCTTCACAAACGACGCGGTCTTCAAGGAGAAAGGTTTGTGCTCATCATCACCCGAGTAGGGCATATCGTCACCAGAGCTTCGTGCTAGTCTTCAGCAATACCCAGAGCGGAACGGCAGCCGCCAATGATACTATCTTGCATGTCATGGGTACATCTCTGTCATGCATACTCTTGTTCGCATACTCATCTTCTTGGCAGCGGAAGGAATGCCGTTCGGTGGTGTCGGAGCTAGTGGCAGTAAGTCTCAGTCACGTTTCGGTGTTCACTTTTGACGTCGTTCGCCCATAGCCGGTTACACAACGGGCAAGTATGTCTTCGACACGTTCACGCACAAGCGCTGCACAATGGATGCCCCGAACTGGCTGGATTCGGCGCTGATGGCGGCGCGCTACACCCCGTATAATGTAGGCCCACATGGATCTCTGCAGCTGTATTGCGCTCTGAAAGATCGTTGACATTGCAGAAGGGCGCGTTGCGCCGTCTCAACTGGCTCTTCTCGCGCTCGCTGCCTCCACGCGATGGAAGCATGCCGCTGGCGAAGAAGCTGTGCTACAGTGCTATCATCGCCCTGGCCGGCCTTTCTGCCGTGTGGTTGACGTTGACGGGCAAGTTGACCGCACGGCTGCCGTTACTGCTTTTGCAGAGATCGTGAGGCTTCGTGGTCGTGTTTCAGTTAGACACTTGGGTCCAGCCTCAGTAGAAGATAGTATATATGCACTAGATGCGGCCGCGGCCGATGATTTCACTCATTACTAGTTAACACTCGACGTCGACAATCATTCCAGGACATCCTTTCGTTTATGACACTGCTACCGTTCTCTACAACGTTACTAGTTTCCATTGCTGAACAAAAAGAGACACCTCTCTACTATTCATACAATACTGTCTGCCGATGCACCTCATGATACGCGACTTCCTGCATTTACTATGCAATCATATCCATAGTTCGTCCGCATAGATCTCACGCCCGCGATGCGCCGAGGGCATGGACCGGTAGACAGCATCTAACCTACATGGTATCCGAAAGGCCAAAGTCCTCGATGAAACTCAGTACGTCCCCCTCTGCCTCTTCCTCAAATGAAAGACACTATCCCGCGAGCACACCACGGGGCGAGTAGTCTAGTCATAACCGCTACCACGTCTTGCGACCTCTTCCGGCAAACGACCACCTGGACCACGCGCAGCGCGTCGAAGACGGGTCTTCCTATCACAGCATGCAAGGGGATCAGGTCGGCGGTGTCGAAAGCTCGTACGTTGGCGCTAGACTTCCAGGATCCTGGATGATCGCCGCATTTGAGTACGATCCGTGTCAGTCGCGGACTACCGACACTTGCTAGAGCTCGGGTCAATTGAAGCACCGTCTCAATGTCCGTGAGGGAGCGATGCCCGCTGTATAGCTCGACAGCCTGTAAGGACATGTTATGACGCAAGTCGAGATGAGCAACTAGGGACAGTCGGTCACCTCGTGTTAGACAAGGGCGAACAGGGTGTAATTTTGCTTACATTTCTTGTTCAACGCGACGAGCTCTCGGAAGTGTACCAAGGACGGTCCTATAGCTTGAAGCAATTCGTTCAATACGGTCACATGCTTGTCTGCGACGCGCGTTTCCAGAGATTCAATGGACGTGTGTAGTGACGAATCGACAAGCCATTGAACGAGCGGGATGACGAGGGCTTTGTTCGAGACACTGATGCGGAGGTGCCGTAATTCGCAGCTAGTTGGGTGTTTGCTGCGGCGCAAGAGCACTGAATCGACTGGCGACGGAGAAGTGGCATGAGAAAAGCGCAGGTTGCCTTCGAATGCAACCCGGCGGAGCTGTGGGAAACCGCACAGGACACGAAACAGGACGCGATAGTTCTCGAGCACTACCCCGCAGAGCGTGAGATCAGTGACGTTCTTGCAAGCCCGGAGTGCGGCATAGAATGAGGTGTGAAGAGGGCAGGGAAGACATTGTCTGAGCGTGAGTTTCTGCAGGGAAGGCATCAATGATGCTAGGACGACGAGTGCAGATTCGAGAGTGCGTCCTGAATTGATCTCGGACGCTCCGTCCAAGTCGAGTGCCAGAGTTCCTACGAGGTTGTGTCTCACGCGCTCGTGCTTGAAAGCCGATTGAGCCATTGAGCTGACCGTGTTCAGAGCACCGATATCGACCTTCTCATATAACAGGTGAACGCTGTGCGGATACCACGTTCGCGAAACCATGGCGCAGATGTGTAGACTGTGTCGATCACAAGCGAGCCAGCCGATGATCTCGAGGTGTAGTTCCACAGGAATCCGCGCTGCTAGGATAGGCGAGAGAGGTTGGAGGCCGTCCACAGACATGCTACAGCGACCGCAGTTGAAGGATGGCCATAGCTGGACTATCCGCCGACACGAGCGTACAGCGTCCCTATTAGAATTGATAAGACTCATCGGACGCCGTAGCATGTCTAGAGGACGCATGATAACTCACCGACTCCTTGAACGTTTAGCGGCTGCTTCAGGGTCCCTCGAGGACTTGGATACGAGGCCCTCTGGGGTCATGGAGGCGTAAAACTGGAGTGATGGTGAATTGTAAGAGGCGAGCCATGTGATGGACCGTTACTTATCTGACTCGGGGCGTCCAGGAGAAAAGGCTATCATCCGCCATCTTTCGCACACATTGATCAACGTAAGACCAATTGTGCACTTGCTGCGACATAGACACCTAGATAGCCTAACGGCGTAGAGTCATCGAATATGCACAAAAATCATACTGTACGGCGTACCTCATGCGATCCTCGGATAATATAGTCTTCACTACAGACTGTGTGGAGCTCTGAGAGTACTTACAAGTGGACGCTGCTTACGCAGGCTCGGACAATCTAGAGTTCAAGTTGGATTGAATGGGGATTACTGAAGTAACGCCCCACGTATCTTCACGTAAGCTGCATTGCCGCTTCATGACTTCGGGTGAATTCGAATTGAGACGCACAGCCATTGATCACGATCGCGTCCTGAATGAGATATTATGAGACTCAATGGGTCCACAAAGTGAAGATTGTCTGAAGACTCATCACGGCCGCGGCGACGTAGACCGATTTCTGTGAATGACGACAATTCTATGACTCTTCTGTAGATTGTCAATGTCCCAAGTCCTCAGGTCAGTGAGGTCTGCCCCTAGGCTTCTGGCGATCCCTGCTGTATGGCTGGCATGGTATGGGGGGCCGCTCCCCATCTACACGCGATACGCGCTAACGCGGCGACACAGGGCCACCATTGCGTTCATAGCGTTCCTCCTGTCGGAGGCATGGGCAAACATCAGAGACGTCTCTTCGGCGACGCCATCTTCGATCCACGTTAACGTCGCACTGTCCATGCTCGTCACGATAGAGCTCGTCGCTGGTTTGGTCCAAGCTGCCTATGTGATCCCGGCCTTCGAGGGACTGTCCAAGCCTGGTGATATGGTTGTTTGACGAGAATAGACCGGTCCCTGTCGTGTATACCTGTTTCCCGTTTGCTTCCTCCGTTGTTTTCCTCGTGTTCGTGCTGTGCCTGTTGTCCTTAGTCGTTCTGTCGATGTTGTCCAAATAGTTATGTACAATCTACTTACCTGACTCGCAAAATCTGATGAAGAGTGTACCTTTAGACTTTGAATCGCTCAGGAAGTCTCGTCAGTGGATACACAATCGCACCTGGAACTAAGCAGTCCAAGTTCCCGTCTGACTGCAGACTGATCCGAGCTTATGCCATTGTGCCTATGATGCGGGGACAATGACAACAAGCCGTGAAAAGTGAACGGAAGGGGCCAACAGAGTAAGAGAAGACGGTGACTATGAGTGGAAAGGGAGAGTCCAACGCCAACACATCACAGAAACAGAACGATAGCCACGAAGCGAGCAGAGATGCAGATCGAAAGGAGAAATGTCCGAGGCAGTTGCGGGCGGGCGGTGCGTACGCACGAGGGCGTTGCGCGACCCAGACGAAGCGCGACCACCCACGCATTAAGGTTAGGGTTGTCATGGGAGGAGGTAATTCCACTCCGTCACCCAGCAACTACCTGCGCGACCAAATTCTCACAAGCCTGCGGGTGGCGATAGGTATCAGCAAGGGGAGGACGTACGTATTACTCTGGTTGAGCATGCGCTCGCCGTAGCCGGTAAGGTCCGTGATGCGCGCATTCACCGTCGTGCTCGTCACGTTTAACAGCGAGGCGATGAACGTTTGGTCCGTGCAGAATCCGCTTATGGCAGCGGTGCCGTCGCTGGGCATGAAATAATCGCAGCACAAGAATTGTGAAGGTGTGAGCGCCGCGAGCGACACAAAAGGTAGTGGATGGGCAGACTGACCTTGTTCTGCATCTCGATCTTGATCGCGTTCGGCAGCGACTGTCAGACGGCGAGGTAATTATTCTCGATGTGGAGGGTGTAGAACCAGAGAGACGTGCCAACGACGAGAATGGCGGCGAGATCCAGGATGAGCATCCAGTTCGGCACGACGACGCCCGTGACAGGCGCCATGGGGAACAACATCGCGATAAACGAGGCGATTCATCACGCGAGGAGGTCGACGCCCATGATCAACCCAGCTGCAGGGACCCCCAGTCGGTTCGACGTTTGGGACCTAGGAGTAGGCAGTCAACTCAACTGCTCAGTCACAGCGATGATGACGATTTCGCCATCAAGTCGGGCCTGCGCTCGACAGTAGAGAAGACGATGGAGGCAACGGTGCGCAGCGGCGAAGAGGGGCATGTTCACGAAGGACCAGAAGCCCATAAATAATCTTGAACTGCTTAAACATCTTGGTGGGCTGCAGTGTTGAGTCTGCGTGCGGGCGCTCCCGAACAATAGGCCGATACGGACGTTGTGGGAGTAGTGAGGGCGGAGTACCGAATCAACTCAGGCGAAGAAGGAACGTAGGAAACAGGGAAAGGCTGCTCCAGAGAGAGGACGCGACAGAGGAGGTTGCAGCAATGGGCGAGGCGTTGATGCAGATGGATGGGCAGGTCGATTCTGGCCGATTCACTTTCAAACTCCGATGCCAATGTTCACGCGCTCACGGGCCGCTCCAACGCTGTCACACGTGGCGAGCCTTATGGCGCGCAAACGTGAGGACTAAATGGAAGCCCCTCCTCCTCCTCCTCCTCCACCGCTCCTGTCACGGTAATAACCGCCACTGGCAAGCAAGTCAAGTTGTAGCTGTACATAGAGCTCGTCTGCTTCCGTCGCACAGCTGGTCCTGCACTACAGCTCCGGCGGGTTTCGCGAAAACATACCTTTGGCCTGTCCGTACACGGTGTCTGCCTTTCGATCCACCGTGCCGCCTTCTCTATCCCGTACTGCAACGCTCCCACCTTCCCGCAGCACTGGCCGAACTTCGCGAAACTGGTGTACGGAATGGGCTCGATGCTGTCCGGTGCTCTCTGGTGTAGCAACTTGTGCGCGTAGCTCACGCCGTTGCCTAGCCATTAACGGCCGGCTACCTCAAGCAAAGTATGAAGAGCCCGAATGTTACTCTCCGGGGCTTATATTACCTTCGGGGAAAGTAACGTCCTCCGCGCGAATGCCAATGCTTACTGTGGCTGCATGGCCCGCACTTAACTCGTCGTGGTACGTTATTCACCTGCCAGGAGACTATCTCTGCGCACTCGTCGGTTCCATCGGGTCCGGGACACCGTCAAGAGTGAGAGTCGCATGCTGTTGGATATCCTAATGTCTGCGCTTGGTCCAATGCTCGGGAACGCAGGAGACCATTACACATTCCTTGGTCGTTGCATACGCGCCGTGCGGTATTGCCCCGTTCTCAAAGAAGGAGTATCGTTGAGGGATGTGGCTGAGTACGTGCCTTCTCGACTCCGAGGTTCCTGCGAGATCTCATTCTTTGGAGAACAGATGACCTATCCGACTACATGCCGCTGAGCTCCTGAGTATGACTGCAATGTCGAACGACGGGACGCTCGGACAGTCAGGTGCTAGTCCTTGATGATATAACACTGACGACCTGTATCAGACGGCGAGGCGTCATCTCATACTGTTGCCCTCGTCATGGCCTCGCAGGTAATATCGCTTGGCAAGGGTTGGTATTGGAAGGATCGCGACGCAGCATCCTATGTTTCCGTGGTAAACGAGCTCCCTCAAGATGCACCCGGGACCAGTTCTCCTTGGACGGCAGCACAGAACTTCCCGTCCGAGATTCACGCCGAGCTCATGAAGGCGGGACGTATCCCCGACCCCTTCATTGGCTTTAACGAACACGACGTGCAATGTGGGTCTCCGATGTGATTCATGCAAGACTCCGCTGACGGCTTCCCACAGGGGTGGGCGAAAGAGAGTGGCTGTACTACTGCTCGTTCGCCCTTCCTGACGGCACGCAGAAGGCTCTACATGCTGAACTGCAATTCGAGGGCTTGGACACCATATGCGATGTCTACCTGGTGAGCGGCACTCCAGTCTCGTGAAGTACAACAGAAAGAATGTGGGGGCGCAGCGTTCCTGTCGTGCGCCGCTTGTTCGAGACGGACCTCCCGCATACAGCGCACAGGGATGTTTGCTAACGAGGTGCACAGAACTCGATTTTGCTACGAGGCGGATCGGCTTCCGTCGTGTGGAGCTTATCCAGGAGCCCCTGCAGGAACCAGACCAGTACGGCAAGGGGACAACCTTTCTCTTCGAAGTGAACGGCGTTCGGATGTTCATGGGCGGTAAGGCACACAACTTGCTCGTCTGAATCCGTCTGATTGAATACCGGATAGGCTCGAACTGGATCCCCGCACACAGCTTCCTCACTGAGCTCACGCCCGAGCGGTACAGGGCGTGGCTCACCCTTCTCAGAGATGGTAATCAGAACATGGTCAGGCTGTGGGGCGGCGGTGTCTATGAACCAGATGTATTCTACGACACTTGCGACGGTACGGCTTCGAGCTGTTCTCTTCGGGATGTGCACTTGGACTCACGATGTCTGCTGCGGCGTGGTGACAGAGCTCGGGATACTGGTGTGGCAAGACTTCCAGTTTGCTTGTGGTGTCTACCCTGCGCACGACGAGTTCGTGGAGAATGTGAAGAAGGAGGCGGAGGACAACGTCAAGCGGCTGAGGCATCACCCTTCTCTCGCACTGCTCTGCGGAAATAACGAAGGTACGCTTGCAGTTTTAGGCTAATGACCTCTTCACGGCTGATACTGACGAATGTGAAGATTATCAACAAGTGCTGCAGTGGGGCGGTGAGCGTGCATCTCCATCGAGTCATAACACTAAGTACTGCCGGTATTGACTCAAGACGTGCCGCAGGTATATCGGACCTCCCTGCACGTCGTATCTACGAACATGTCTTACCCGAGGTGGTGGAAAGACTCACCAATCCGCCTATTCCGTACCATCGTGGATCACCGTACGGCGGCGAAGAGTGGGATACCACTGATCCGACTGTAGGCGACGTCCATCAATGGGATATCTGGGCAGGGAAGGAGCGGCCATGGCAGGAGTACGGCGAGCGCGGGGGTCGTTTCGTCAGGTATGTCCGCCTCCTACTGCGAAGGGCGCGCAAGGCTCAGTGTGGGTCGTGCGGGATAGCGAGTTTGGAATCCCGTCGTTCCCGGATATCAGGACAGTCGATTACTGGCTCGGCGGAAACACGGAGGAGAGGCGCGCACAGAGCAAGTTGATGGCTCAGCATAACCGGGCTGGAAACCACGAACGACGGTTCGCGATTTTGATGAATGAGAACTTCAGGTTTACTAGCAATCTCGAGAGGTGAGTAAGAGGGAGGGCGACTACAACATGCTTTGAATGCGCACTGATAGACTCATATGATGACAGGCATGTGTACAACACACAGCTGATGCAAAGCGAGGCTGTGAGCTTCGCGTACAGGGTGTGGAGGAGGGCTTGGAAGGGAAGAGGTAAAGAATATGTACGTCATGCGTTCATGCGTTTATGGTTGGTTCGTGTGTCGTTTCGTTGACACCGTTTCTACAGACATCCGGCGCGCTGGTCTGGCAGCTGAACGATTGTTGGCCGGTTACATCATGGGCCATCGCGGACTTCTTCGTAAGTCGGTTATGTCGACTATGTTAACATCAAGAGTGGCTGATGTTTTTTCTTGCGTCAGCTGCGTGCAAAGCCCGTGTATTATGCGATCAAGAGGGAACTCGCGCCTCTGAGCGTCGGGATTCTTCGGACAGTATGCTCAATCATAACGACGTTCAGATTGGCCCTGACTATCGCATTACCAGGTTCACAACAATCGAGGAAACGACCGACCAAAACAGGTACGCTCGGCAATGGTCGGGTTGTGACAAAATGGCATCTTAGATCGAGTCCGCCATATAGTTTTACGAGTTCGGGGCGTTCCGCTCTATCGAAGCCACTATCGAGGTGTGGGCTTGCAACAGCACCCTTTGGCCTCGACAAGTCAAGTTGATCCTACACTTTGCGGACCTGGAATCCTCGTGGACCTACCAACAGGAATCTGTCGTAACATTGCTCCCGAATCAATCAACTGAACTGTTTCAGATCCCTTGCCCTGGCCCGCCTTCGACGACGTCCGGTCGCCTCGGACCCGGCCTCACGACGTCGTACACAGTCGTCGCAGCTGCCCGACTGGTTGATCTTCAAACTGGCGATCTCCTGGCCCGATATGTGGATTGGCCTCAGCCGTTCAAGTACATCGACCCGCCTCGACCTGGACTTCAGTTCGACCGCGTAGGCGAGCACATCTCCGTGCGAGCAGATAGGCCTGTCAAGGGCTTATTCCTGACTGCTGAGGACGATGTTGCGAACCTTGTCCTCTGGAGTGACAACGCGCTGGATCTGATGCCTGGAGACGAGCAAGTAGTGGTTGCGAGAGGCGCGAAGGACAGCGTGGTCAAGTACACTCACATCGGGTCCGACCAGACATATGTTATATAGGTCGTAGGGTCTCAATAACGCCAGACTATGATTCTGTCTTTCCAGAAGTGGGCACGATTATTCTGTCTTTCTAAGGGGCCTAGCTTGTGAGGCATGAGTGCTTCAATTTGAATATCGAAATCAGATTCATTTAACAAGCGCGTGAACGCTTGCGTGAATTCCGCCGCGCTTGGGCAGCATTGGGTCGGTTGCAAACTACCGTTACTACGTCTGAGCTGCACTTGGCTTCATATACTTACGCCTTGTTCGAATTCATACCATTGGACTACTCCCTGTGTCTCGCTGGAAGTCCTGACAGGTCCTCCAATTCGCAGCTACCACGTCCACAGTCCGTTTCGTGGCTGCCGCCCAACGAAGGCGGCATTGGGAGGCTTTCAGGCGTCATCTCCGGCCAGTATTTATCGTCAAACACTTCTCTCGCCTACCCCATATCCCCAGCATGGGCAACTGGACTCGCCTGCGCTCTGAGGACGGCAAGCACGGCTACGCTGTGCTAGAAGAGCAGATTGAGAAACCTGATCTGGACGATAGAGACTACAGAGTGGTTGAGTTGGACAATGGCCTCCGCGCAATACTCGTTCACGACGCAGGAGCGGAGAAAGCGGCGGCATGCTTGACAGTGCAGGTGGGAGCTATGCACGACCCGGTGAGTCCAGTTCTACTCGCTCTCTGATCGGATGTTGACCGCCTCAGGGACGCTGTATAGGATGACATGCCGGGCCTGGCTCATTTCTGCGAGCATATGCTATTGAAGGTATGTCGGCACTCAGAGCCTGTAGCTCATGAGCTGAGCACGGTATTAGGGAACGGAAGCATATCCCGAGGAGAACGACTTCTTCGCAGTATGTTCTCCTTCCTCGCAGCGAGCGTGTTCTGACGAAGTCTGTAGTACATTACTTCGCATGGAGGTAGCAAGAACGCATCTACGTCCGCCAACCAGACCAACTACTGGTTCTCTATCGGTTCCTCTTATCTCTTGGGGCCCTCCCGCGCCTCGCCGCATTCTTCCACTCTCCTCTCTTCACCGAGTCTCTTACGAAGCGGGAGATCTATGCAGTCGATAACGAGCACAGGCGGAACATACAGACTGACAGTCGCAGAGTGTTCATGGTTGACAAGATGCTTGGTACGCCTGGTCATCCTTATACTAGGTTTCAGACGGGGAGCGTGGAGAGTATAACGGAGGCAGCGAGGAAGGAGCTTGGTATAGAGGTCGTACGGGAGACGCGGGAGGAAGGCGACGTGGATGATGAGCAACCTGTGTGGAAGAAGACGCGCGATCGGCTCGTCGAGTGGTGGCGGGAACACTATTGCGCGGGGAGGATGACACTCGCGGTCCTCGGAACAGGTGAGCGGGTTATTATCGAGCAACGATGGACCTCACTGCTCACGGGCACGGACACAGAGTCCCTCGACGAACTCACAAAGTCGGTTGTGTCTTTGTTCTCTCCCGTCAAGAACCTCGGGTTAGATCCCCGACCTGTAATTGCTACACCGCTCTGGGGAGCGTCCGAGATGGGCGTAGGTCACTGTTACATCGCTGATTTATCATTGAATCTCACCACGCATCTAAAAGTCAGTTATCTACATCAAACGGTGAAGGATACCACGGCCCTCACACTGAAGTTCCCACTTCCGGACCAATGGCCACACTATCGCTCCAAGCCCGCTCGTGTGCTAGCGCACCTCCTGGGCCATGAGGGTCCCGGGAGCGTCTGCGCTTACTTGCGGCGAAAAGGGTGGGTCGATCACCGCGCAGTGAGCTCTGGAGTGAGCACGGGGAATCCGAGCGTGCAGTTCCTCCAGGTGAAGTGCCACTTGACCAGGGAGGGATATGGTAAGCCATTCCCCGTGTTTACTGCCTGCAGTCCAACTCACAAGCGTATTATGCCATTGGTCCATTTCCCCAGCCCACTACAAGGAGGTTCTTGCAGTGTTCTACGACTACCTCGCTCTCCTGCGGTCGTCGAACATCGAACCATACCACTTCGATGAGCTCAAGAGGATGTCAGAGATCAATTTCCGCTACGAGGAGAAGACACAACCCCACACCTACGTCGGCTGGCTTGCGCGCGAACTTGCGCATCCGTACCCTTCCTCCCGTGTTCTCAGTGCATCGTCACTTTTCTAGACTGGGACGAGGGAGCGGTTCGGGACCTACTAGATAACTATCTCCTTCCAGAGAAAGGTAGAGCCATCTTGGAAGCCAGAGAGCACCCGGGCGTGGACGGATGGGAGAAGGAGAGATGGTACGGGGTGGAGTATTGTGCGCGAAGGATCGACGCGGATCTATTGCTGAAGGTCGGTTCATTTCTGTCATCAATACCCTACTGCCAACGCTCATGGCATGTCTTCGCAGCCTCGAGGGCCTGGCGGCAACAAGGAGCTATTTCTGCCTGGCCCCAATCAGTTCATTCCAAGAGACCTCTCAGTCGAGAAGTCGGATATCTCGACGGTATGTCGTAGCCATTTGTACTCATTGACGGTGTTACTCAACGTCACCCGCAGCCGGCTCCCGCTCCTATTTGTATATACCGCAGCTCTCTATCCGCGTTGTGGTACAAGAAAGACGACCGGTTCTGGGTACCTAGGGCGTCAGCGAAGATCGACATCCGAAGGTCAGTCTGATCCCTGCATCTGCCCGCGTGAACCTTCTGAAATCGCCATGCCCTATGTCTCGTAGTCCCCTTGCGTATGGCACCCCTCGGCAAGCAATTCTCACGAGGTTCGTCTCGCTTCACCGTTTGTACCTGGTTCGGTCAAACTCATGAAGTGTCAAATTATCAGGATCATCGCCGATCTCGTAGAGGACGCTCTTTCCGAGGTAGCCTACGATGCATACCTCGCAGGCTTCAACTACGACATCACAAATCACAAACGGGGTATCCGAGTGTCCGTCAGTGGATACAGCGACAAACTGGACGTAGTTGTGGGCACTGTCATCCGATATCTCAAGGACTTGCAAGTGGACCCACAGAGGCTGGACGTCGTCAAAGAGCAGGCGAGTGAATGTGAATGGTCCAGTCAAGAAGTATTGCTGATGTCGCGTGGGTCCCAGGTCACTCGTGCGTACGAGAATCACTATCTCGGACAGCCCAGTGATCTGTCTGAGGAGTTCGCGGAGTGGGCAATGACGCACACAGTATGGACACCTGCCGACAAACTACCCGAGATATCTCGTACGTCCTCTTCCTTTGTGAGCCTGAATGTCTGTGATTCTGAGATAGTATCCCTGCCCTAGTTATAAGCGTCGAAGATGTTCAGATACATCACAGGGAGTTTCTCGGGAAAGTGAGCGTGGTGGCGCTCGTAACTGGGAACCTCCGTCCAGAGGTAAGTCTTCCCATGTGCCAATGTGCGAGATCACTCACTAAATGCGCGCTCATGCTTTGCATTATACGCCAGCAAGCTGTGGCAATCGTGAAGTCGGTTGAGGATAGCTTGCGAGCTCGACCATGCCCGTCTAATGAGAGGTTCGAAGATCGCGCTCTAGTTGTCCCCCGGGTAAGTGATTCAGACACAATGGCAAGACGTAAGGAGTCGACTCAAACCTCCGTTCAGGTGCAAACGTCGTCCTCCGACAACAGCATGCCAATACGCAAGAATTGAACAGTAGCCTATCGTACTGTTGTCAATTCGGCGAACTCGCTGATGAGGCATTACGACCCATTGTGATGCTCCTCACCCACATCATGCGCTCGCCCGTTTTTGACCAACTCAGGACTCAAGAACAGCTGGGCTACGTCGTCTCCAGCACTATGTGGGTCGCTGCGACGTCCATGGGCTTCGGCATCAATATCCAGAGCACCCGTGCGCCGTGGTATCTGGAAGAGCGAGTAGACGCCTTCCTCGAGCAGTTCCGAAGCACTCTCGCGGAAATGTCCCAGGAGGACTTCGCGGCCGAGAAGGAGGGGCTGATCGTCAAGCTACTCGAGCGGCCGAAGAACCTGCATGAAGAGACCCTGTCGTTCTGGGCGCAGATTCGCCAGGGGTACTACGATTTCATGCGACGTGCGTTGTATTACATTCTGTGTGCCGGTCGGTGTACTCATCCTCCCCGAAGGACAAAGGGACGCGTCTGCGATCAAAGCTTTGTCACTGGACGAGGTCATCAAGACCTACGACACCTTCGTTCGCCCTTCGACTGGAAGAACGATGCGCAAGAAGCTGTCCGTGCAGCTGGTCTCACAGCAACTGAAGGAGGCGATACCTCTCCGTGAAACCGGCACCGTCTTGACAGACAGCGGTCTGACGGATTACAAGTCGAGCATGGCATGCTATCGCGCGGCAGTCCCTGTGGGCTGCGAGTTTGGTCGCGCGAGGGTGCTGGCGGAGGAGACAGCAAAGCTGTAACGCGAATATGACACGGTTGCGTTATTACACTTATTGGTGCACTATTTGCAGTGAACACAAAGGTTCTTCAACCCTGTGAAACGTAGCTGCAATGGACTGAGACTGCCGCCCGAGTGGTTCGGCGCCGGATGCTCTTGTGCGCGACACCGTACGCGTTCCCGGTAAGTAGCTACCGTCTCTATTGAACTGAGTGAAATATTCACTGTGCGCCACGTACTCACTGGAGTCGACGATTCGAATAGATGGCCGGCGAGCAGACTGCCAATCCTAGGATATGCCTAACTTATGACCTTGTGTTTCATTGGCGTCCCGAGCTCCCTGCAGACAGTCTTTCACACACTGACGGTGACCGTCGTGAGGACAGACGAACATTACAGCAACGATATCAGAGGTTCGCAATGGCCGGTGGGTCCTTGTCATTCAGTCCGAGGCGGATGTACGCACGAGATTAGGGACTACACGAGATCGTTGTTCAGCGGACCGTCTGACCAGCCCCGGACAAGCCCACTGTGTCCCCCCGAGTCGACGAGATTATAACACTCTAGTTCTATCGACGTAGATGTGCGTACGTACGGGTGATACAGACAAGTAAATATGTATGTCTACATTAGATCGAGCAGGACAAGGCTCAGACGGGGACGCCGTGCACAGTCCCCCAGAGCTGCCGGCACGAGCAGCACCGTGACAGCGACCCCGGGAATCCTTCGACTGTCCGGCGCGGCTTCGTCCGTCCAGCCTGCACAGGCGGCCAACTGCCGATTACATCCCCCTCCGCATCCGCTCCTCCTCCCGGACCTCCTCCGCATACACCAGGTCCGGGTCGCGGCCCTTCACCTCCGGCAGCAGGAGCGTGAAGCCCGCGCCGGCGATGCAGCACGCGAAGAAGATCCAGAGCACGTTCGGCGTGCCGATCGAGTCCGTGAGCGAGTTGAACACGAGCGCGGAGATGATCGCGCCCGCCTTCCCGCACGCCGCGGACATCCCGTGCGCGGACGCGCGGAACTTCGTCGGGAAGACCTCCGCGGGGTAGCAGTACGTCGTGCTGTGCCAATGGGAGCGTCAGTGACTGAGGTAGCGGGAGAAACGGGGGACGTACGCGTTTGCACCGAAGTTGAAGAAGAACTGGAGGAAGGCGAAGTTGACGATGAACGCGGCCGTGCCGAGCGTGTAGAACTTGCCCGCGAGGATGCCCACTGCGCACAGCACACATCAGCACCCCCTCCTCGCGTGCGCCCCAGCAATATGTGCACTCACAGAACAGCGCCGCCATCAAGAACCCCTGGATCTGGATCCACTTCCTGCCCAGCCACTCGATCGTCAGGATCGTCACGTAGTACCCCGGCACGAAGCCCAGCGCGGTCACGATCAGGTTCCCGATGCCGATCTTGAACAGCCGCGTCCACGCGGACCCGCTCTTCCCGTCGAACCCGATCTCCTCCAGCACGACGTTCTGGTTCAGGTTGATCCCGTAGAACGCGACGTCGAGCAGGAACCAGCACGCGCACGTCCCGAGCAGCACGCGCAGGTGCCGCCACTCGGAGAAGTAGTGGAAGAACTCCGCCCAGTGGTCCCGCTTCGTCGCGGGCGACGCGTGCACGGCTGCGGCTGCGGCTGCGGCTGCGTTTGCGCTCGGTGCGGGCGAGAGCGAGGCGGGCGAGGGTGTCTCGGAGGAGGCGGGCGCGGGCCGCACGGACTCTTGCACGCCCGGGTCCGCGTCAGCCTTCTTCTTGAGCTCGTCGATCGACTCCGTCTCGGCCTCGACGCCCTTCTGCGACGCCTTGAACCGCCGCGACTCGGGGAGCGTGAGCCGCTGGTACAGCGTGCCGAACGCGGGCACGAGCGACAGCCCGACGAGGATCCGCCACACTGCGCGCGAGCAGGATCAGCGTCACGTAGACCGGACCGGACCGCGAATACGCACCGCCGTCGACCTTGGACGTCTCGCCCTTGACCTCCATGATGTGGTGGAAGCACGCGAGCACGATGATCACCATCAGGCTCCCGACGAGCGAGCCCCAGCCCTGGTTCGCGAAGATGTACGAGAGGAGCGTGCCGCGCCGGCGGAGGTTCGAGCGGTCCGTCGCGACGGACGCAGACATGGGATAGTCACCCCCGATTCCTATCCCGAGGATGATGCGCCAGATGGAGAGCCAGAGAATGCTCCCGGTTGCGGAGAGGTCGCCTGGAGGAAGATGTCAGCACGGATTGGACGACGGGCGTGTGGGCATCGGCTGGCGCTGCACAAGCAAGGGTGCGCGGCGGACGTTTCGGTGTGCCAGGCGGGTTACCAACAGCGGGATCTCATACGAGCCGTCGTAACCGAACATGGCACTTGACGGTCGCCCGAGAGATGAGTAGCATCCAGACACAGGCAACTCAGGTGCCCTCTTCCAGTGCGGTCCGTAGACCCCTGAGAAAAAGCCTGTACAACCACGCATCCCATGGAACACGCGCCATGAACGCCGAGCCACGAAGGCCAGATCCTGCAGCTTGCAGATCAGGCATCGCGAGTTACATCGGGGAGCCACCGTTGACTTGCCCGAATTAACGACGGACGCTGGCATGAGACACGACCGCCAAGCGCATCCTCAGGGTGCGCCTTTAGCGCTCGAGCAAACCTCACGATCCGCAGCGCACTCTTGACCGCAGGCGAGGCGATACGTGCATATACGAAATGCACTCACCAGTGGGGTCGGATATCGAGAAGATGGTTGCGAATATGATGATGATCAACTCCTTTCCGTCTGCGACGCACCCAGAGTGAGGAACGGCGAGCCCGAACGGGCACACGAGCACTCACAGACAGCTTTCCGCCCGAAGGTGTCGGCGGCGTAGCCGAAGCCGAACTGGCCGACGACGGAGCCGATGTTGGCGGAGGCCTTGAGGAAGCCCTGGAGCCCGGAGGGGATGGCGGCGCCCCCGTAGAGGCGGTACTGGAGCATGGTCGCCACGGGCTGCGGGTGGTCGTGTGAACAACACAGAGGAGGGGTCAGCGCGGACAGGGAAACGCACGTTGATGATGAAGAGGTCATAGGCGTCGAGGAAGAAGCCGACCTAAGACGGGAGACTGGTGAGCGGCGGCCACGAAAGTAGCGAGAAGGCAGGACGCACGCCGGCGATGCCGAGGAGCTTGCACTCCCTGGAGTTGAGGAGGAAAGGGTAGCGGCCCTCGTCCTCGCGCTCGTAGTCCTCGAGCCCGCCCTTGATGTTGTTTTCTTTTTCGGAGACGGGCATGGCTAGCACCGCGGAGGCAAAGGTGAATAAAAACGTTAGCGGTTGCGCAGAGAGGGGGTATCGGCGGTGGGCGGTGGGAGAGGACGTTAAGTACAGGTGGGGTGTGGCGGTGGAGAGGAAGAGGACATACCGACAGTCGAGCGACGCACGTTTGCGGTGGGCGGTGGAGGAGCTCGAGCGACCCAGCAGCCGGCGGCGGCGAGTGGAGATCCGGCGCCTATGCGATCTTCTCATTTATCGCATCCCATCACTCCGCGCCATATCACGTGCATGCGTCGGGCCCGATCACTAGGCGCGCCGACCCGCCCTTCTCACCCGCCGCCCCTGTTCAAGAGCCGGTGTTATCCCACGAATGCCTCCTCTAGTGCGCACCGAGAACCCTGGAGGCGTCACTGTGTGAAGTACGTGCGCAGGTAAGCCGTTTCAAAAATACCACTAGTGGCGGTGTGCTACTGCATCGACAAATTACAGCCGTCGCATTTGTACGCACACGCGCTGCCAGTGTGCATCCCAGAGATGGCCAAGAAAGTTCTCGAGCCGAGAACATGAGAAATGAAAGCGTTCACTCAGCGTCACCATCCCGCAAAACATGTCCGGGCTCAGATCTGCCTGACAAGCGACACCCTCAGCGACCTCACTCACGGTCAGATCGCCCCAGGCTACGTTTGCCCGAGCCTATCACTGATGCCTACCAGTACAGCCCACCCGCCATCACGACGAAGAGACATCGCTCTCGCGAAGCGGACGGCGCGACGAACGTTCGACCGTACCATACGGTTGCCGGCCTCGCTCGCATCGACGCGGACACAGCTTCTCGCCTTGCTGGGCTCCTCGGAGAGCAAGACCGGTATGGTATGTTTGATGCTTGCGCTACGCCCGGCAGTCTGGTCGCTCTGAATTTCTTTCGTCGCACATTGAGTTGCTTCAAGATCCGGGTCTCTTGCGCGTGTACATCATCAACCGAGGTGGGCTACTACGTGAAATAGGCACCCTACGATGCGTGGATCCCTCGTGTGCGACACAGTAGCGCATCACGCCCCGCACGAGCTGTCGACGCGGAAGCAAAATCAACCCAATCTGACAGGGCCAGACCGGATCACCATCCACGCGCCACCGCCACCCGCTTCTAGCCAGCGACACCAGCTCGCCCCACACTGGCTCCCCCCACGCACGTTCGTCGGTCCAGAACCGCCGCCGCTTGGGGTGCGCGCGGGGACAGCTTCGTGTGGCGGGCTTCTCTCCTGCGCGCAACCACCGACGGCCGACCCGTTTGTGTATTGTTACCCAGCGAGACTGCTGCTCTGGAACGGGCGCGGACGACTCGCCGTCCGCAGGGTCCCCGTCTGTCTAAGCTCTTGGGTCAAGTCCTCCGCGCTTCGCGCCCCGCACTAGTTCTGGGGCCTGAAGGCCTGAAGGCCTGACAGAAAGCACCCACAACCCTATGTCATCGCTCTCCCCTGCTCGCTGGAATTCTCGCGTTCTCGCCGGCACTGAGCGAGACACAGTCACAGGCCTGCCACGTAAACCGACGGTCTCCCCGCGCTCCTATCAAGCCTTCCCCACCTGGACATCCAACCCAGGTTCTGTGCAGTCGTTCGGACAGAGTCGCCTCTGCAGAGGAGCAGCACCCGTACTACTATGTCCCCCTCCAAGCACTCCTTCCAACGCCTCACACAAGTTCGCGACGCCATCGGCGGACTGGTTTCTGCGACGTCTGCTGGAGCGCACGGAACGTGCATGACCTGTATTGGTGCTGGCTTGCATCCCTGAGACACGGTACGCTGTACCTGGACCCAGAGCCACCGGGGGCGGGCGGGTCTCCCGGGGCTACACTCCAAGCGCTGAAGGTGTTACTATGACCGGGGTGCTACGGCTCGTACAGCTCTGGCTCGGCAGCCTACTGGCATGCCAGGGATACTTCCGGCTCGGCGGCTCATGCTGTCGACGTTTCTTCAAGTGCCACCCATGTAGGCAGATTTCCGACTCTTAGTGACTGATGGAACCGCTCAGCGAAGTCGCAGCCTGAGTTCAGTCGAAGGAAACCGGGGAGGACAAAGCCCAATTCGTTGCAGGACGTCCGTGTCCCCAGACCTGGTTGATACGGTGTGTATGTACGTACCGAGGAGTCGCTCACACATGGGATGGCTATATAATCCATAAGCTGCCACCAGCAGGCGCGATCACTGGCAGCCATACGCTAGACTTGCGCTAGACCGTGACGCGTTGACGATCTTATGATCCTGTCCGAGGCTGCGGTGCTTTGGCAGCTATAAGAAACTACGACGTATGTAAGTACGACGAGAAAGTAGATTCGCGGTCAGGTGACGGGCGCCATTGCGTTCTTCCAAGTTTGCTCGCAGCCACGTAGTCACTACGCCATCGGCACCGTTTCCTACGTTCATGCTGGACCCTGCAGGGCAGTCGTCCCGTTTGTCGTGGTGAACTGACCAGAGGGCGCTGGAGCCTGCCAGTCAAGGAGTCGATTGGCGCTCTGGCGTCACTGATCCACTGACTCGTCGCCCGCTGACGGCGGTTGGTTGGCGGGTCCTTCTCCTCCTCCTCCTTGGCCTTACATAGGCTCACACCACATATAATTATCACTGTTCTGCGTAGCGATGCCCAAACTGGACGCGGACGAGGTTGCGGCCTTCACAGGGCACTCCCGCCTCACTAACCCTACCACACGCGTCTTCGACGCCCTACCGCCCGAACTTGCAGACCGCGTCCCATGGGATGTCTGCGACCACATCATCTCCTCGCTCGTCGGCGACCAGGACGCCCTATGCAGGCTCGCCCTCGTCTCGCGCGCGTGGAACGAGCGAGCCACCGCCGTGCTGTTCTCCGACGTCACCATCCGGAGCAGCATAATGCTGGACTCGCTCGCCCGTCTGGCGGTCCAGGACCCTCGCGTCCGCGCGCACCTCGCAAAGACCAGGATGCTCCGGCTGCGCCAGAGGACCGCCCAGGAGAAGGCGACCGCCTTCGTGCACGCGGTGCCGCTCGTCCTCGGGACCCTGCTGCCCGGCCTGCGGTGCGTCAAGATGGAACACTGCCCGAAGACCGCGGTCCATCCTACCTTCTTCATCTCGCTCCCTGTGTTCAAGTCCGTGACGTCGCTCAAACTGTGTTTCTTCCTCTTGCACAGTTTCTCTGAGCTGCGGCGCATCATCTGCGCCTTCCCGCAGCTGCGCACGCTCAGCATCCACTACGCGAACGTGCTCCAAAGCACCACGAGAAGAACCGCACTCGCGAATGCTCACAGCCTCGATCGCGCTCTCCCTCGCTCGTCGGTGAAGCTGGAGTATCTGAGTCTCGGGTGGGACATGCCCGCCTCGCTTGCGAGTGAGCTCGTAGACTGGCTCGTAGGCTCGTCTGCCTTGGATGCCCTCTCGATGATGGAGCTCTACCTGCGCGAGCCAGAGCGTATGCCGCTCATGAACCGCCTGCTCGAGGCTGCCGGCTCTTCGCTTCTATGGCTGCGCGAGGTATACTGGGACGTCGACACTGGTGCGCAGGATGTCTTGGCTGTTCCGTGAGTCGTCTATCATTTGTCACTGACCTGATCATCCCGCCGTCATCCAGACCTGAAGCTGCACTGCGCCCTCACTCCCAACACCAACCTCCAGTCGATCGAGGTCAACCTCGGCTCGACCTCGTGGGCCGGCGCAGCCCTCGAGCTCCTCACCTTCCTGCAGACCGTCCAGAGCACGCAGCTCCAGCGCCTCCGCATCTGGATCCAGTCCTCCAAACCCTGGACGCCAGAGGGCGAGCACCCAGACAGCATGCACAGCGCAGGCAGCTTCCGCGTGTTACACGCGGAGCTGGCGCGTAAAGCCTTCGACGCCTTGCAGAGCGTCAGGGTCGTCGTGACGGTGCACTACGACGATGAGCGGTGGGACCGTCTGGCCGCTGATGCGGCCGCGGACAACATCGTCACCGGGATACGGGTCCTGCTTGCGCCGTGGGATGCACGAGGGGTTCTGGAGACCGTCAGAATGGAATGGAGGGACAGGCCTGTGTGAGTCCCGGGCGTGCGCATGCTCCTCTGCATAGGGCTGACTGATGGTTTAAACAGGGACTGACCCACGTACGCATGGACCCTGACCTCGGGCGCACATTCAGACTTGACAATCAGAGCAGGACATGGAAAATTTGTCGAGCGCATGTTGTATGTAAGGCTTCTTGTCGCCTAACCAGTTCATCGCCACACTTGTCTAGGGCTATAGAAATGCCAGTGGTCGTACGCGCCGGCGTGGCGCGCAATGCACAAATCCCATTCCGGGCTCGTTGAGCGGAACGAGGTGCCAGTTCCCCGCGCATAAGGACTAGTGCGCGTGCCGGACATTCGATGGCCTTGGTTCAATGGTGCAACAACACCATACGTGCGGCTGCGTTTACGGGCACTGGAAATTCCTCGGACTCACCGCCTCTCTGCTCCAGTCATGGGTGGACACGACCAGCCTCCGGTACACCGTTGCATTCCGCGCGAAACATCCGCCTTTCACGACGTGGCATTTCCGAATGGGGCTCAGATGAGTGCAAGCGACGTAGAACCGGCACGCCTTCCTATCGGCAATGACGCAGGTCATTTCTCGGTGAGTAGCACACCCCGAGCCGGTGATCGTCCAGTATGGCCACTGACTAAGGCTATCTGCAGAATCTGTAAGCCCAAGGATCGTATTACATATGTCTGTCGTTGAGAGAACGAGCTGAGTGAGCGCGACAAGACCCACTGGTGCGCCGCTATACCCTTCACGCTGTCATGTCCACCGCTGACTTTGCCGTACTAGTATACTGGCGCTGTTAAGCAACTTGTCAGCAAAACGGCGGTCACTGACACCTAGCTCCTGCAATCGGCAAGGATTGCTGAGATTAGTTTGACTAATTCACGGTGGAACGTACCGTACGCGCCGCGAGGGAATAGTCCGGACGTAGATAAGGACCGCAGGGCAACGACGGCACCATCCCCAACATCCCATCGAAACGCTCTCTTTGCTCTGCACACAATGGTCGAATTCAAGGGCTACGCACTTACCAGTGAGCCATGACCGCAGCCGACCCGCACGCAACGTTCCCACTGACCACCCCCATCCCACAGACACCGACGGGCCTGACGCCTGGAAGTCCCTCGAAGTTGTCTCCTTCGAGCCCAAGAAGTTTGAGGAGGACGACGTCGAGCTCGCCATCACGCACTGCGGCGTGTGCGGCTCCGACGTGCACATCCTCCGCCAGGGCTGGGGCAGCGTGCCGTACACGCCCATCGTCTGCGGCCACGAGGTCGTAGGGAAGGTCACCCGCGTCGGATCGAAGGTCACGGAATTCAAGGTCGGCGACCGCGTGGGCCTGGGCGCGGTGGTGGACAGCTGTGGGCACTGCCGCAGGTGCCAGTCGGGCAACGAGCAGTATTGCCCAGAGGTGACGCAGACTGTGGTAAGTGACGCCCTCAATGCAGATCGGACGGATTCTGTCGCTCATGCTGACCGAACTGCCATGCGCGTAGAACGCCCGTCACCGCGACGGAACGCCTGTGCAGGGTGGGTTCGCCACCGCCATTCGCGCTAATGAGCGAGCCGTGTTTGCGATCCCAGACGGGATTGAGTCCAAGGACGCGGCGTCAATGTTTTGTGGCGGCGTGACTGTGTTCTCGCCGATGCGCAGGAGCAACATCGGGCCAGGGTCGAAGGTTGGCGTGATCGGTATAGGAGGCCTCGGGCACTATGCCATCCTGTTCGGTAAAGCGCTTGGCGCGGAGGTGTATGCGTTCACGCATAGCCCCAGAAAACGCGAGGACGCGAAAAAGCTCGGTGTAGACTTTGTCGTCGACACCGGCGTCGAGGTACATACGTGTTCTGCCCGTATACTTATGACAAAGTGGAACTTACGTTCTTTCCGGATTTTTGCAAATAGGACTTTCAGAAGCCGTATTTCGACACGCTCGACATGATCATCTCGACCACCAACGTCTTCCGGCCAGGCATTTCCTTCTCCACGTACACGAGCATGCTCACCGTCAACGGCAAGTTCGTCAACGTCGGCCTTCCCAACAGCGACCAGGCCATGCCGCCGCTCCAGGCATTCGACATGCTCACGAGCGGAGCCTTCATCGGTGGCTCGTACGTCGGCAGCAAGACCGACTGCTACGAGATGTTGAAGGTTGCCGTCGAGAAGGGCGTGAAGCCGTGGATCCAGGAACTACCTATGCGGGATTATAAGATTGCTCTCGAGGCGGTACACAACGGGGACGTGCGATACCGATACGTGTTGACGCAGGACATTGTGCCAGTACCGTAGGTACTTCGCAACGCATATGATGTAGCCAACCAGTGAGCGGTCGGCTGGAATTTGTGCTTGTGCTTGTAAATTTAGCTTACTACCATTGACGGTCGATGACGCGGGACTACGTCGGGCGACTACAGTAAAATAAGATACTGCGGTCAATGAGCTAACCATGGGGCTCGCAGGTCAAGTATGTATACGCACCATTATCACAATCCCAGGTCGCGGAGGTATCGCGAGTCAAGCACAACAGTGCGACGACCGGTCACCATTGATTGACAGCACCAATAGCCGAGTCATCGTCGGTGAAATTATTCACTGTGAAGAATCATGTACAAGAGATTGAGCTGAAGTCTCGCACTGCAAGTACGCACGGTGTACTTATTCAGAGAAGACGAGGACCAGCAACTTAGCAAGAGCCAGCAAGGACCACGTCCGTCCCACTTGTACACGCGTAAGCGCCCTATTTCTATTTGGGCTCTGGCAGTGGCAGCTGTGCCAGTGAGAAGACAACGACCACGTGCGCACACCGTCTACTCATCATGTTCTGCATGATGATAATGATATGTATGTAATTTCGAATGCCGTGATTGCCTACTCGACCGGCACGAGATCCTGCTTCAACACATAACGGTAGCGCACGTCTCCATTATGCACCCCCTCGAGCGCGGTCTTGTACTCGCGCATCGGCAGCTCCTGCACCCACGGCTTCACACCCTTCTCCGCCGCAACCTTGAGCATCTCGTTGACGTCGCGCTTGCTGCCGACGAGGGAGCCGCCAACGAACGTGCCGTTCCAGAGGATGTCGGACGCCTGCAGGGAGGGCATGTCCTTGTCGGCGTCGGGCAGGCCGACGTTGACGAACTTGCCGCACGGCGTGAGCATGCTTGTGTAGGTGAAGTAGGTGACGCCCTTTGGGAAGACGTTCGTCGTCGAGATGATCAGATCGAGCGTGTCGAAGTAGGGCTTCTGATAGTCCTGTAGCAGAGAATCGCAAGACGTCAGTTGGTCGGCAGGCGGTGCAATGAGCGCTAGAACATACCTCGACTCCAGTGTCGACCACAACATCCGCGCCGAGCTTCTTCGCATCCTCCTGCTTATTCGGGCTGTGCGTGAAGGCGTACACCTTCGCGCCCAATGCCTTCGCGAACAGGATGGCATAGTGACCAAGACCCCCGATGCCGATCACGCCGACCTTCGTTCCCGGCCCGATGTGGTTCCGCCGCAGTGGCGAGAAAACTGTGACGCCACCGCAAAGCATCGAGGCAGCATCCTTGGATTCGATCCCCTCGGGAATGGCGAACACGAAGCGCTCGTCGACGCGGATGGCGGTAGCAAACCCGCCCTGCACGGGGGTCCCGTCAGGGAAACGGCTGTTCTGCGGGACACGAACTACTAGTCAACGGACTGGCACGCGGGCGGAGTCAGAACGACATGGGACGTACCACAGCGCTGACAGAGGCAGTGCAGTACTGCTCGTTGTCGTGCGTGCACCTGTTGCACGTCCCACAGCTGCCCACCTTCGCGCCCACGCCGACGCGATCGCCGGCCTTGAACTCCGTGACCTTCGGGCCGACGCGGACGACCTTGCCGACGATCTCATGCCCGACGACGAGCGGCGTATATGCGACATCCCCCCAGCCCTGTCGCAGGATGTGCACGTCGGAGCCGCACAGGCCGCAGTGCGTTATGGCGAACTCGACGTCGGTGTCCTCGAATTTCTTTGGCTCGAATTCGACCACCTCGAGCGAGTTCCACGCGGCGCGATCAGCCTCTGCGCAGTGCGGACGAGCAGTTAGTGAGGCGGACGGGAGGGGACAGGAGGGCCAAGCTTACTGGTGAGTGCGTATCCCTTGAATTCGACCATCGTGGGAGGGAGGGGTATCTGAGTAAAGCCTTGCGAAGCTGGACATGGTCTCTATATAATACCAGGACTCCGACGTCTGTCACCATATATAGTTTCGCCTGGTGCGGATTCTAAGATAACATACGTCATTGACTAGCCATAGTTTTCTGCGAAGGACAGCGGTTTTATGCAAGCTTGATGCCTGTCGATCGTGGGTCGTCGAAGGTCGTCGATGACGCGAGTCGGCCAATTGCGGAGTAGGGACACACTGCTTTCCTCCTTCAATTGTCGACGGGCTACTGAGTGAGTGGGTCAGAAGCAGAAGGCCAAGGCAGCGCAGGCGAAGGTATGAACGATGAAGCGGAGACAACAACGGAAGGTACGGCCGTTCAAGTTACGGTTATCACACCATTACGTTTTCCGTGATACTTCCGCCCCCGGTCCAGCACTCACAATATTGAACCATGTGATACCACGGAAGCCCTAAGGACAAGTATGAATCCGGCCGTCCTTTGCGCGAACGTTCTGACTATGGAAGCAATTGGGAATGCAAATCGCTGGCAGGAGGCTTGGAAAGAAAGAGAGGGCTTGTGGTATGGAAAAACGGACGGTCCTGGACGTGGGTCCTCGGCGGATGAACTCTGAGCCTCTCTGAGCACTGTGGCCTGCTTACGCAACACGTCGAAGCTGTACGTATAACTAAATGTGTGTAAGTCGTCGAGGGAGTGAGGTAGACGAGTCACCAACTTTGAAGTTTACAACTTCGATTTGCATAGCTGTGGTGATCAAGTTGGGATGAGTATTCTTCAGCAGTGCATAACCTCGCGACTAGATCGTAGACGCATCTACGAGGTCGGATGGAGAATGTGTGCCATGGGGACGTGCGCGCCAGCACTTCCCACGCCACAAACGCGTTGACGCGTGACTCTGAATTCGAACGCGAGCACGTCTCTGAGTTTTGCACTTGCACCGAACCGCCGCACACACTCTCACAACGACGACGCTACGTTGACCTCTGTTTTACAGGGCTTCGTCATTGTAGCTATCCCTGTCAAACGACTTTTAGCGCCATCGAATAGAGCACAACCTTTCGGCGTCATCGACTCATCAGGTACCCACTGGCGTACCGCGTCAATCTGAAGTCGACTCGATGACAGGATACGACATAAGCTCAAGCGAATCTCGGATGTCGACCGAATCCGTCAAGCTACCTCGAGACTGAGAAGTCTCCCCTAGGACGCTCAGGGCTTCGCAATAAATGTGGAAGGTTGGTTGTGATCTGCATCCTGAACGAATTCGAAGGCAGCGGGGCTGTCCGAGGCGTCCGCACACCAGAACGATTCTCGTTGTGTCGACGCTGACGTCCTGAATGCTCCCTCTCTCTGTCTACGAGCTAGCTCACCCCAAGCTCACAGGCTCTCTGTCGCCCGCAATGGGGAAGCGACGAACTGCACCGATCGCGCCGCACGCGCCGTAAGCTTACCTCCAGCTTAAGTCAAGCTCGCGGCGGGCTCACGCGTCTGCGCCGCCCGAAGCGCGTCATCCCATTCATCGTCACTCCCACACTTCCCGCCTCGTCATGAAAAGTTGACTGCCAGTTGGTCATCAGTCTCGATCTAGGTCTAAACGGCGCTGCGCGCGGGTTTGTGTAGAACCTGAGCTGTTCATATATACATATAGCTTCCGAGCGAGTCCGCGCGAAAGGTACATATGTAAGTGCTCCTGATCAGATTGCGCGACAAAAGCGATGGCAGACTGCCAGCGATGGACACTCAGGGAGTTGAACCCCAGTCAAAACTGACCCGAATTCAAAAGAATTTGAGCGAAGTAGTACTAATACCTGTCAACGAGAGCTAAGAGAAAAGAATTGTACCGATAGAAATCTAATTGAATCGATGTATCCCCGCCCTTGTGGAGCTCAAGTGAATCCAGTCTCGCGAAACTCGCCGCATCTCTCTTTCATTTCCCCGTGTGTCACTCTTTCCGCGTTCCGACGTGCAATTTGCGACTGAAGGGCTTTGCGTGCAAGCACCAGTCGCGGTTGAGTCGCGGTCTCGTGATCTGTGTCTCGTTAATTTTCGATCGATTTGCCGCTCTCTTCTACACATCCCTCCCTTTGCTGTCGAATCGAATCCCATTATCCTGTCTTTCCGACAAGTGTGCAATGCCGACCCAAAACGACAAAGTTCGAGTTGAGTGCACCTGCCTCGAGAAATGCAAAGGGAGCAGATTAGTTGCACCAAGCACGTTCGGCCTACACAAAATCTTCCGCGACCGCGAGAACCCATTGCCCAACTTTGAAGAGTTTGCACAAGCCCACACTGCTCGTGCTGCTGCAAACCGTCACGAAGGACCTTCCATTCAAGTCCCATCGCGCCGTACAGCAGGCGAAGCTGCACTTCAAGATGGTGTAACACCGCTCTCTTCGAAGAGACGCCGGGATGATACGGAGGATATCGAAGGGCATGGGAGGGACGATGTTGGAGTGTCGCAGTCGGTACGTGCAACCCACCATAGGTCAGGGCAATCATTGAACTTGCCTGAACTGGCTCATAGGCTGCATCAATTCGCGACCTGGGAGGACGAACATTGGGTGGCGCAGGGACAAGCGAGTCTGCGAAATCAATGGGGGCTATGGTATGTTTAGAACTACTCTTGCTAGCATGCAATTTCTAATTGTCATGCAGTCTCTCGAGGCGTCTGGCCATGCGGATGGTGCCCGCGCAACCGGGAGCATGGATATACCTCATGTTCACGAGCCTGGGGTTCCTGCGGACCATGCGCATGCAGACGAGAACATGGACCCCGCCGCGATGCGCGCAGGGAGCCCGGAGATCCAGAACCCGCATGAGGCAGGACTCGGAGATCACGCCGGCATGCAGGACGTAAACCCGGATCAGCCTGAAGCAGGGAATGTGGACATGCAGCCGGACGATGCCAACCCCGCCGACGAGCCAGAAGAATACATCGCACATCTAGACGACCTCCGTCACAGTATCGCCTTTATTGATGGTCTGAAGTCTGCGACGCACACAAACGGCCCTCTGGATGAGGAGACAGTCGAGCGCCTGCGCCATCCGCCACAACATGAGGTCTGTCTTGCGGACGCGGACATTCTCAAGTCGTTGGGGCTATACATGGAGCTTCAGAATAGCTCACAGAGCACCTACACATCGGTCCGCGACGTACTTTACAAACGTTATCCGGAAGACAAGACACTGTCACTGTACGAGGTCGAGAAGAAAATCGCCGAGCTGACTGGTGTTGTCCCGGTGCTCACGGATATGTGCCCTGGGACTTGCATCGCATACACGGGCCCCTTTGCCGAACTCGAGTCCTGCCCTCACTGTGGTGAGCCCCGTTACGACCAGGAGAAACTCAGACGCAGCGGTGGGAAAGAGAAGGCGGCCTCTCGCCGCTTCTCGACTATCCCCATCGGTCCCCAATTACAAGCCTTGCGACGCTCTCCGCAGGGTGCACGCGCTGCTCGCTATCGCCGCGAGCAGACCGAGAAGATCCTATCGCAGCTTCGCGAGACTGGTGGCCATCTCCCTGTGCGCGACGATATCCTACATGGCGAGGACTACGAGCCCATTCAGCCGTCTTACCGAAGGGTATCGGACGGCCGACATGTCGTCTCGCGAAACATGATGGGGTGGGCCGACGTCGGCCGACCAAAAACGTCTCACCGAAGAGGATGGGGTCGGCCGAGCTCAAGGCGGGCAAGGCGGCGTTTTAGTATATTGACCTGTAGACGAGTGGGAATGGTTCTGAATGTATTTCCTACGATCAAGGTACCATTAGAGGTTCTATTGACACGATCTAGAAGCTGGTAGCCATTAATACACCGTTGACCGCCTTGACTGACCGAACCCCATCCAACGCCCGACCGTCGGTTGGATGGCCCCATTGGCCGAGCACCGTTCTGAGCCAACCGATCAATGTAGCTCACGAAACATCATACGTGTCCCGACGGTGGGCTGAGGGGGATTTTCACCCGACCGCCGTCTTAATCCCGCCGACCGTCGTGGCCCATCCAACGTCATACGTGCCCCGACGGTCGGCTGAGGGGG